>NW_006800960.1:9344-11087 GCF_000485575.1 Poecilia formosa | reverse complement strand
TAAATAATGACACTTTTAATGAGAAGTTTCTTTAAAAGTTATATTAAAAGTCCATTAAAAGCGCCACCTTTGCATTAAAATGTCATTATTTACCAAATATTGCAAACCTGGCATTTTAATGGACTTCTTGTATTTTAAAAAGTACTGAAAAAACAGCAAAGAAAATGTATGACTTACAATTTTAAGACGTTGTGGACTCTCTATGTATGTAGTATCATCAGAACTGATGATGATTGGGACCAGATGCCTGGGGTGGGAGAACTTTTCTGGATGTCTTTTTGCCTGTATAAGTTAAAAGTAGAAAAAAATAGTCATCAATATATTAAAATCAGTTGATGTTGGCATCAACTTTGAAGCTGTTTTAAGTGTGGACTTAAGGAGACAAACTACCTTAAATTCTTTCCATCTATCTGAACACACTGATCCTTGCAGGGTGGTGAGGGGGGCTGGTGGTGCCCATCTCCACCAGTCATCACATGAGAGGCAGGGTTCACCCTGGACAGGTCACCAGTCCATCACAGGGGCCTGAAAGCCAACAACAAATAAAATGTATGAAAGAAAAATGTTAGATTAACTAGGGGAATAAATTCTGTCCAATTATTTTAAAATTAACATTTATTCTGCACTTAGTGTTGGAAACACACCAGTTTCTGTGTTAAAACTGTGGCCAGCTCAGGCCCTGCGGCATTGTGGGACATTGCCCACCCACAGAGTCCGCTGTGCCCCACCTTGGACTGGAAGCAGTTTGTTGTTTCTACCTCAGAGTGGCCAACTCTCTGTTACTGCCATGTCCAGTTAATACAGTAAGGGCTTCCACACTTCCCTTATCTGGGCCCTTTAACTTTTTCTTCAGCAGTTAAAACTGTTTAATCCGTTGCTAACACATTGTAAGCTGTTTTTCCGACCACCTTCAAATGCAACATGACGATCGCTGGGTTTACACCTGTGTGGCAGCGAAGGAGACCTGCTGCTGCTGTGCACAGCTGCTCAGGTGTGTTAGAATCATGGCAGCAAAGCAACAAAACGCAAAGAACTTTGCAGGTTTTCTAATTCCTGACGCCTGGGTTCCTCTTTCACCTTCATTTGCTTAGACTGCAAAAACACGGTGAAGATAAAAACAATGATGAACGAGTTATAACAGCAACCTCACAATATCGAAGTCTCTTTGGCATACTGAGCTTAATTAAAACCAGTTTAAGTTTATGATTAAGTCGCTACAAACAGCCTCCCTGCAGTTATAACATGAATGATTGTTATAGTAAAAACCATAAAAGTCACAATAAAATTGATAAAATAACTATTTCTGAAACCAACGTAAGCTGGTTTATATCTTTAATGCACTGTGTATAATTAAACGAAGATAATTAATAAGCAAACTTACCTCCAGCTAGCAACACGTTATTAGCCTTCGTCCCTTCGGTTCCTTTCGTGACCCATATTTCATTTCCATCGGTTTTTGTCCTGTTGTGTTGTCGTCTAACTCAGACTAGGACGTCACCAGCTTTAATTTACCAAAAACCACTAACTATTATCAAGGCCCTCTCTACTTTTAAGGCAATATTATGCGAGTAAAAACTGTGAATTTAACAGCGTCCGTTATCCTCTCTGGCTTCGTGGATTTTCTTCTTTTTATGGCACGCGCGTTTAAAAAAATCAACTGAAAGTGTGCAATACCGCCACCATCTGGTCCGGAGTAAGAACTGGACCTAATGCCGTTTATTACTAGATCTTACCTGTTTTAGT
>NW_006800960.1:0-9166 GCF_000485575.1 Poecilia formosa | reverse complement strand
CCTTTAAAACCACAATATTTTCCATAAAAAACCATGGTGCTCTGAGCGTTTACCTTAAGTTATGACACTTCAACTGCAGCCTATGTGTAAAGCTACTCCAAGACGAACATGTTGAGTCACAATTATTGTATTTAAGTTGAATCTGTTGCATCATTTTATCAATTGAATTGATTAGTTTTATAATTAAGTCGATATGTTCTCCTTTATTTTTTACTTTGTATTACCATTAGAGTATAATGGCAAATGGTAAAAACCAAAGAATGCATGGGGGGACACCTTTCTGGTCAATCCTGTCACATAAACTTTCACTTTACTTCAAATTACTAGTTTTTTTAAAAGGATTATTGTTGTTATTTTTCAATGGATTGACAGGAAATCCGCTGAAAAATGTGGCAAAGATCAATGGGTCGAGGGTCGAGAGTCGAGCCCGTCAGAGCTGGGTCGACGACCAGGGCCGATCTGTACAGGCTCCACACACTGTACCACCGACCTCAGTCAATTTTTAAAACCTTTGTATCTAAAGAGACCCTCGATGTTTTGATCTGAATTACTACATAAAAAAACATTTTAACTCCTTTGATTAAAGTCAACATTGTAATTTGACATACGCCCAAAAATTCACTGGACTTAGTTTTAGTGTTACCAAACCTTGACCAAAGTCTGAGGTCAGTCCTCTGACTGGCAGAATGAGCAAACGCTTCGCCAAGAGCTGCTGGGTTTATCTGAAAAGTTACAACTTCTCTAAAAATAAATCCTTATCATTTTGACCCTCATCATAGGATGGGTTTTCCACATTTAGGATTTTACTTTATTACTTTGTGTTGTTTTAATCTGATTTTAGAATTGATATAATGTGTTAAAGCGTTTTTGTCTGAAAACATTTAGATAAAAAACTAATGTTTTTCATCTAAATGTTTTTATCTGAAACTGCTTGTCCTGGAGCAGGAAGAGGAACATATTAAAATGATCTTTGTCAACAAGATCGTGTTAGAAAAATTCTAACAAGATCTTTTTGACATTTGTACAATAAAACAATTCCATGACACATGAAGCTACAAGTATGTAGGGCAGTGTATAAAACGTTTCATGTCATAAATGTTAAATGTTCAATCACTGCATCTCAACCAATCCATACCATAGCACTTTAAAACAACCATAGCTGGTACAAAGTACTGTACTTTAAAACAAAACATCACAATAAAATAAAAACTCTTACAGTTTAAAAATGAAACAAACATACAATTTAAAACTAGATCCCACTGGAGTTAAAAGCCAAGTAAAATAGATGGGTTTTAAGACGAGCTTTAAAATCCATTTTTTTTATGAAGCAATCTTCATTTTATTCTAGACTCCTGTGATCAACTTTTCTTGATTTTCTGTCAGTAATTCAAACAGAGATTCTCTTGTATCGCACCAGCAGGAACCAGATGCATTCTGCAGGAAGACCTGCTTATCCGTTACAATGCAAAGAGTATCACTACACTTTGTGATTGTGGTGTGTGAAAATCACGCCTTACAAAGAAAACACCAAATGGTGAAACTCTGCCACCTGCTGACATCAAATCGTAACTGCAGCTGAAAGAGTGAAAATAGTTCAAGATTTTATTTCTGGTAATTTTAATGATTAACTCAGAAAATAAACCCCACAAATTCAGTGACTCATAAAATAAGAATGTTGTGAAAAAGTCAACTATTAACGTCACTTCTGCACTTCTCAGCTAATTAACTTTGAACCCTCAACAAGCTTTTTTGCTAAATATTTTCATGAGACGTTCAGGATCTAACATTTCACTCTATGAAGGCTGCAAGGCTCTTTACTGCTGGCCGTGTTGCGTTCATGGGCCTGGGACTAAACGTCACAATCAGAGCTATGCTCTCTCCCTCTTGACAAAATTCTCTACTGTTATTAATTTTGTATGTATATATAAAGTTTAATGTCTGTTTGTATGTAACTCCCACGTTAGTAACTGTTATTTATCTACATTTATTCATTCACTCACTGTTTCTGTCTGCCTGGAGAATCTTCAATGTAACAAAGGAGAAAATGTGTCCAAAACCTTAATTAGTGATAATTAAGACTGAGTTTAAACTTGTAATTCTTAGTGTCCAAAATGTGAAAACATGGAACTAGAACCAGTCAGATTAGAAGGAAAAAAGCTTTATTTGTTCTCAGTATAACTTGGACATCAGGTGAATCATAATTAAACGTATTGAGAAGTTAAAAACAACAGATTGTTAATGCACTTCAACTCTGTAAGAACATCAGACACATTTTTTTTTTATCAGAAATATGACATCAGCATATTGAGCTCATGTGATTCCTGCTCCAGAAAGGTGAAGGTCTCTGGACATCCTGAAGGTAAACACCAGCCAGCAGGCAGGAAGACGAACACTGATGAGACGTCCTACAACCCAAAGGCTGCACGAAGAACCATGATGGTCTGTGGCGGCAGTTTACCAACATGAAAACACATTGGAATATATTATTGGAATATATTATGAATTAATTCTGACATTTTTAAGTTATTTGCAACACCCTGACTAACATTAGCTCATGTATACTCGGCACTATTACAAGTTTTATCGTAATTTAAAACAAAAATCATCGTTAGCTTACCTGAACCGTCTGAGCTACCTGCTTTCCTCCCGCTGCAAGGCGGAGATCAGCTCCTCCTCACCACATCGCAGCTTTCCTCCCACTGTCACATTTTCTTGAAAAAAATCACAATCAGGCTATAAAAGTAGCTCAGCTCTCTCTTCTTCTTTAGAGCCTGGAGGCGGGGCGATACGCCCCCACCCCCACCAGGAGGCGGTACCCTGCTACAGAGCCAATTTGGTCCGGTGGAAACCCGGTTACTCCGAAACAGAGCCGAGTGGAGTCGGGTTGTTGAAGTAGAGCCGGTGGAAAAGGGGCATAATTGGAAAGGGAAAGACAACTGGATGAATTGAACTCTGAACTTTCATAAAGTGTAATTAAAAACAAAGACCACTACCTGGCCACGAAAAACCTATTGCATAGACTTAGTCACAACTTTAAGTTCCTGTTGAACTAGATGTGAACTATCAGGTCATTTCTACCCATATAATTTCCTCATTTTGTGGATGTAACAAGACTAAAAAGCTCTATAAGTATCCAGTGATTCTGCAGTAAGGACTGAAGGTACTGGCTGGATAAGAAGACGGATCATTCTGCATCAGGTTTGCTGATCAAATTTCTTATCATCTTAGTGCCACTGTGAGTTTTTCTTAACATGTATGCTTTATCTTGACTTTTCTTCAGCTTGCAAATTTGCATCTTCTCATCATCTGCACCATGAAGTTGTTGGCTGTGTTCCTCCTGGTTTCCTCTGCGGTCGTTCAGGCCAGTGGTAACCATGAGTATTTATTAAATATTAAGAAATCATAAATGACTAAGACAAACACTTTTAAAATATCTAAAGCTGTCTCCGATGATGGCTCTCCTGGTGACAGTCAGTGGATGTTTTCAGTCATTGTTTCCATTTCCTTGGCATGACTGCCTAAAGCACAAACTCTAAAATATATCTTCTTGTATTTACTTTGCTAAACATAATGCAATCCTTCTCCAGGTAATTTATTAGAGTCATCTTAAAATGTCTCCACTGTACCTTTCAAAGTACACACTGAGTCATACCTTGTCAATGTGGGCATTATGTTTTAGAATAAATTTAATGTTTCAATTTGATGTTATAATTTGTCACAAAATAAAGTTATTATCAAACTAATGCCACATAAACCAGTTAACTGGAAGCCTGCGTTTGTTTTTCATCAGCAAATTTCTGTCCTTCTGGCTGGACTCCGATCAACAGTCGCTGCTTTCTCTATGTTCCCAATGACATGACTTGGGCGGATGCAGAGGTGATTTCCAACAACACTTTGCTCTTATTTCCTGTTGCTCTGCTTTATTTCACAGTGAGAAATAAAACAAACTTCATTTAGTTGTTGTGTGTTTATCTTTAGAGAAACTGTCTGGCCATTGGAGCAAACCTTGCATCGGTTCACAACACGGACGAGTACCGTCAGATTCAGAATCTGATAGCTGCAGCAGGTCACGGGTCCAATGAAGCATGGATTGGAGGCACTGATGCACAGCAGGTATTTCTACCAGGATACTTTAGTTGTGAAATATTTTATAAGATATTGAATGAAACATATCATCTGCTGAACTTTGTCTTGCAGTGGGACAATTGGTTGTGGAGCGATGGAAGACCGATGGTCTACACAAACTGGTGTCGATGGCAGCCTGATAATTTTTTATCCATCCAGCATTGCCTAGTGATGAACTCCCCGGGTAAAGAAAATGTCACATCTGCTTTTCTGACAGTTTAAGGACTGATGAGTAAAAAGTTGATTTACTTTCTATATAAACTTTTTAGTTGACCTCCACATACAGTTGAAAGCAGAAGTTTACATTTGATCAAACTCATTCCAGGGTTTCCACCAGAAAACTTGCCAAGCCTGGTGGTCAGGGCGTCGAGTCGGTCCACCGTGTTTTTGTATTAAAAGATGTTAAGTTGACAGGAAATGTAAAAGTATTACTGTGTAATTATATGTTATGGGAAAAGATCTCCAGTGAAATGCTATTTAAATCCACAACTCGTCTAAAAACAATAAATTTGCACTTCTGTTAAGTCCAAATTAAGTCAGCAGCTCCATCAGGCCCCCAAGAGCTTCAAGGGCCCCATAAATGCTAATAATTTAAAACACACCACAGATACATTAATGTTACGGTTGTTAATGAGATGATCAACGCTGTTAAATTTGATTCAATTGTTTAGGCATATAAATTTAATTATTTCAAATTGTTTAACATTTAAATACAAGATTTTAAGGAGCTGGCAAGTTTACTTTGTAAAACTTCAAAGAACAATGTTCATAGTTAGATTGTTTTGTTACCGTAGCAACAATCTGATGCTTTGAGTTTAATCTTTGAATTTACAAATACAAATTAGTAAATTGCAATGATAACTTATTGCTTTTTAGTCTGGCCAATTAAACTACTCCCTTCTCCCATATTCACTAAATCTACCACAGAAGCTGTTAGAGGTGCTGATGTTTTTAGAAACAAAAGGGGCCCCTAAGTCAGATTCTGCTCCAGCCCTCATACAGCCTTGGACCGGCCCTGCATGATGAGTTAAATCCGCTGCACTGCACAGAGATGCGCAGCAAACGGGAGATTTAATTCAATGCTGCAAATGTGGCTTGAGTAGCTCTTCCGTTTCGTACCATACCATACCAACTTTATTCATAAAGCACTTTAAAACAACCACAGCTGATACAAAGTGCTGCACATCAAAACACAACATATCAATAAAAAAATAAAAATAAAAACTTACAGTTTAAAAACAAAAGCATACAATTTAAAACTAGATCCCGCTGGAGCTGAAAGCCAAGTAAAATAGATGGGTTTTGAGACTTTCTGTTGAGATTTTAATAAACGTCACAGAAACTGTTTTGGTTGGTCGAGTTTATGGGACGAGTTTCTCAGATCTCCGTGCGGCCGCGCGTATTAAATCTAAGTAGACGACGCATTTGATATGGTTTGATGCATCGTGTAACCAGAAAAATAATACTAAAATAACATAAAATCAGCGTGATGCGTGACTCCGAGGAGAGCGTTAAAGCTCCTCACCGGGCTGAACCTGCATGATCAGGTTAGCGCTGCTCGTTATCCACAAACGCTCCGGCCAACCGGGACCACAGACATAAACTTTACAGGGAAGACAGACACAGAGCCACAAGCTGGGCAGCGTGTTGAGATGTAAACGCCGCATATAATTGTTCGTTCACAAAGATAAATCATTCTCACCGCTCCACAACGCGCCTCTGAATTCACTACAAGTTATTCACATAGAGCTGCGCAACCAGAGCTAACGCGGCGGGTTTTAAAGTCTTACCCAGAGTTTCTCCAAAGGATCATAATTCCTCACAGTAGGTTTATGTAAATATCCATACAGGTCAGCCTGAGTCCAGTTTGAGTGAAAGGAGGCGCGCGCGATCCCACTGAGGTAAAGCAGCGGCAGCGCGCGAGGCAAAGCGCAGAGGTGTGATTGGTCCGCACGCTGTTGGCTGTAAATGCATAAACTATAAACCTGTTTATTATAAACCCACCCTTAAGGAATAATAATAGTGAAATGCTAAGAGCAAAAGAAACGCTTGCAGCCCGGCTTTAAAAAGACAAACAAAAAAAAAAAAACCGATTCAATTCTTTTTTTCCTAGAAACGTAAACAAGCAACGCTTAGCCTGGCGGCGGGGCTAGTAAAGCATGGCGGGTCTCCAGGCTTATAATACACTGGGGGAAACCCTGCATTCAGTTCAAAAGATAGTTATCCATGATACTGACCAAATGTATGTAAACTTCTGAATTTGGATACAATTACAAAGGAAATCTCCAAAATAAATTCTTGCCAAGTTTTATGGCATTTAGCAAATAGAAATAATTTTAACAATTCAAACTACCTTAAAGCAAAGACATTTGGTCTGACTTAATTTAAGACAGTGTTTTTTTTATTCTGTGTATGTAAATGTCTGGTTACAACTGTATATTTACTACATAAACAGCAATAAGTTATGATAATTTATTGTTGCAAATTAGTTTTGTTAATAATCCTTTTCAGTCATCTTGTTAGGTCACTTCACGGTTTTCATTATGTGATGTCTGACTGATTTGTTGAATTGCTCCTAGATGGAAAGTGCTGGGATGACATAAAGTGTGATATCTATCGGCCTTCTGTCTGCGTCAAGAAATCCTGTCCACAATGAGGTTCCCAAAGAGGCCAGATGTGTAAAACAGAACCAGTGGAGGATGAATGCTAGGAGTTTCTGTTTACCTGCTTTTCTGCAACTTTATAAAGATATTTCTGCTTCTTCACTTCATATCATTTCTCTCTATAATGCAACCTAAGGAATGAAGCGACAAGTAAACAGCAGCTGGATTGTCTCTCTGTAATAAGATCAGACTGAATGAGTTATAATAAAAGATCATCTGAGCAAAACTTTCTTCTATTCTTTGGTATAGCAAAAAATAAAACTTTGAGCAATCAAAACAAGACAATGTGTGGTTTATTTTGTCTTTGTGTTGAAGCAGGTGAAGAAGCAGGTGTTGATATGTTCAGATGTGTGGTTTTCAAATGCAACAAAGGATAACAGAGGTTCGTCTGGGACCTTTAAGAGGCAATTAAATTAAACCATTTCAAATGTGTTAAAAATAAAACACATTTGAAATGTGTTTTATTGTGTTGTTCTGTTTTCCCGAATTATTTTTAACACTATCATATGCTAGTTATTACAATATAAATATCACATAAGTTTTAGTCAAACCTGAGGTTATTTCCTCATAAAAGCAGAGAAAAGTTACTTTCTATCATGTGGTGATGTATTTTCGTCTTTACTTTGTGCTGGGACTGCTCTCATCACAGATATGAAGTTATTTCCTCAGGATTTCATATTAATGGAGTTATAAATGTAGAGAATTTATCTCACTGAAACTAATGGAAATGTTAAAGTGGGAAAAGTTTCCTAGTTTGCTACTTTCTGTGCTGCAGTATCAACATTTAAAGTGGAGCTGTTACATGTTGTTTCTTCTAAAATACATCTGAGTTTGTTTGACATGTTGAGTCATTGAGTGGAATGCTTTGATTTAATTTCACACTGATCCATGCAAGATGATATTTCCAGCTTTCGTTAACTGATCTGCGTTGGCTCCAACATTCAGGCTCACATTCAACACTTCTGTTTACTTTAGTCATCTCTCTGTCCCAGTTGCTTGTAATGATAGTTTGTTCTGTAGCATCTGATGTCAGGCAGGGTTGCAGAAGCAGGTGTTGATATTTTCAGATGTGTGGTTTTGAAATGCAACAAAGGAAAACACAGGTTCATCTGATACCTTTAAGTCTTGACGCAATTAAATCAAACTAATACTATTTCTTACTAATCTGTAAGAAATAAAATACCAAAAGGTGCAACTCTGCCACCTGCTGACATCACATAGTAACTGCAGCGGAAAGACATATTTCATATTATTTTAATTGATACCCCCCGTTCCCCCAAAAAAGGCTTGACCAATTAGTTGGACCTGAGTTGAAAATCCAGCCAATCAGATCGATCAGGAGAGTTACTGCCACCAAGTGACAAAAATGGCCACTAAACGGAGAGCGTCAGTTTTCAGTGAGAGCAGTAAAATGAGGAGCTAGCTGTGGCTCTGCAGCACAACCAAAAAATCCTACAGTAAGTAAATACTGGAGAAAAACACATGCAACACATTTTACTTACCTTCACAATTGGAAGAAATACATTAACAGTAAAAATCAGACCGCAGTCGCTGGTCAAACATAAATATACTACATATGTAAAATTTTAGTATACTTGAGCAAACTAAGTCAGATTATTCATGAGTATACTTCATGTTCACTTAGAATTAGTTAACTTAAAATCTGACATTTTGGAACAACTCATTTCGTACTTAATGTACTTTAATAGTATTTAAATGTTATTAAAGCAAAATTTAAAGTGAGCATATTTTGAGTTTACTATTAATGTGAATGAATTACATTTAAAATATACTTAGAATGTATTTTCAATATGTTGAAAATGCATATTTAATATTTTAGTAATGTGATTAGAGTAAGCTACAATTACTTTTAGTTTATTATAATTGCTAATGAAGTAACTTTTTAGTTACTTAGTGTCTTATTATTCTGCTTTGCCACTTTTTACATTTCATGCAAAAATGTAAAAAGTGGCATTATTTCGGTAAATAATGACACTTTTAATGAGAAGTTTCTTTTAAAGTTATATTAAAAGTCCATTAAAAGCGCCAACTTTGCATTAAAATGTCATTATTTACCAAATATTGCAAAACTGGCACTTTTAATGGACTTTTTGTATTTTAAAAAGTACTGAAAAAACGCCAAAGAAAATGTATGACTTACAATTTTAAGACGTTGTGGACTCTATGTATGTAGTATCATCTGAACTGATGATGATTGGGACCGGATGCCTGGGGTGGGAGAAATTTTCTGGGTGTCTTTTTGCCTGTGTAAGTTAAAAGTAGAAAAAAAATAGTCATCAATATATTAAAATCAGTTGATGTTGGCATCAACTTTGAAGCTGTTTTAAGTGTGGACTTAAGGAGACAAACTACCTTAA
>NW_006800959.1:37317-38464 GCF_000485575.1 Poecilia formosa | reverse complement strand
GATTTCTGGCTTAAGCTATGGTATTATTTCAGCTTTTCCAATGTTAATCAGCTGCTCCCTGTTGTAAACCACCCTGTTGCTATGGTTACGCATCATAACAAAAATAGTAAAAAGATGAAAAATTTTGCCCAAAATCAGTCCAACTGCACTGTATCCAAACACGAAGGAACAGTTGTCCAAAAAAACTATATTCCCTCAAAAAGGCAGGAATCAAAGTTTGAAAAAGAGAAAAAATCTCAATGTTGGTTGCTGTGGTTTCTGAAAATAACCCTGGTGAAGGTTTGAAAAAAATTCTGTTGAAATAAACTGTTCAGAAGTCATCCTGTGTTTCACAATTGTTTTAATTGAAAGGATGTCATAAAGTCATCTGAAGCTAAAGATGAAAGACACAAGTTGTTTTGTCTGATTGTTTTACATAACTCATGTTAAAAGCTACAGAGTGACAGGTGAATTATTGGTGACTGATTCCACCAAGAGTCACAATCATAGCTACAAAGAAATCTATATTATGTTCATGCCAGTATCACCATCACACTGTTTACTTCAGCCCAACATGCTGGGCATTTTAAACTGCTCTTTCAATTGACATGAAACGATCTGTGTTGTGTCTATGTTATGATCTTTCCTCTTCAAGAATTGAAACTGGTGGGATCATTCACTTTACATGATAACTAGATCCAATTAATCTGCAGCTACAGAGTGAAATTCATTCAAAGTATGGAGAGGTAGGTACAACCATTTTAAATGAAACCTTTCCAAATCACAGTTTCTGGCAGTGATGAGTAAATAAGTCTTTGTGCCAAGTTCCTTTACTACAGGAATCCATTGTCCACTTAATGAGAACAAGTTGATCTGGATTTAAATGGCTGCAAAAGTCAATGGTGTGATGAACCTGTTTCCTTCTTGGCATGAGTTTTTTTTGTTTCAGATGATCAAAAACAACAAAGAAGCATCAGCTGTTGTACTATCTCACGCTCAGTAACGGGTGTGTTCAGATATTTTTCATTTTTATCAAGGTTTCCATTGTTGGTCTGGATTATTGCAACAATGTGTTGTCCATAGGTTGATACTGCATATGCTTGTACTTCAGAGACTATTATATTTTAGAGGCAAGGGAGCAATTCAAATAAAAAGGTAAACACATTTT
>NW_006800959.1:35541-36588 GCF_000485575.1 Poecilia formosa | reverse complement strand
AATAAACAGAATGTTATTCTTCCATTCTTTCACTGGCTTCTCCAAATTCTTGCAGAAAACTAAACCAGCTCCAAAACGCCTTTTCTTCAGTAGTCATACACAGTGCATGTGGATAGAGGCCATTGTTGTTGAGTTGATTGGTGATTGTTTTCTTGTGTTTCCTGGTTCTTGGACAATTCATTTGATTATTTATTTGGCTTCTCTTTGAGAAACTGGACAAGAGGCACCTGGTTGTAACCAGTTTATTAAGAGATTATGTTCTTCCCACTTCTGGATTATGATTCCAACGATGTGATTCAAAAATTTAGAAATGCTCTGAAAAATCGCTGTTGATATGTTTTGTAACAGCACAACTTTTTTGTGTCTCTCTCTTTGCTTTAACCAGCGTTATCACTTTTTATCTTATTTATAGAAATGTTCCATTCTCAATTCAAACTCAATATTTAGCATTATCAAGTTACAAACATAATTTTCTTGTGATTTCTGGCTTCATCTGTGGTATTATTTCAGCTTTTCCAATGTTAATCAGCTGCTCCCTGTGTAAACCACCCTGTTGCCATGGTTACGCATCATAACAAAAATAGTAAAAAGATGAAAAATTTTGCCCAAAATCAGTCCAACTGCACAGTATCCAAACAAGAAGGAACAGTTGTCCAGAAAAGCAATTTTTCTCTGAAAAGGCAGGAATGAAAGTTTGAAAAAGAGAAAAAATCTTAATGTTGGTTGCTGTGGTTTCTGAATGTAACCCTGGTGAAGGTTTGAAAAAATTCTGTTGAAATAAGTTGTTCAGAAGTCATCCTGTGTTTCACAATTGTTTAAATTCAGAGGATACCATAAAGTCATCTGAAGCTAAAGATGAAAGACACAAGTTGTTTTGTCTGATTGTTTTACATAACTCATGTTAAAAACAACACAAAGTGACAGGTGAATTCTTGGTGACTGATTCCACCAAGAGTCACAATCATAGCTACAAAGAAATCTATATTATGTTCATGCCAGTATCACCATCACACTGTTTGACTTCAGAACAACATGCTGGGCATTTTA
>NW_006800959.1:1977-35531 GCF_000485575.1 Poecilia formosa | reverse complement strand
TTCTTTCACTGGCTTCTCCAAATTCTCTGCAGAAAACTAAACCAGCTCCAAAACGCCTTTTCTTCAGTAGTCATACACAGTGCATGTACATAGAGGCCATTGTTGTTGAATGGATTGTTTACTGTTTTCTTGTGTTTCCTGGTTCTTGGACAATGGGCTCTTTGCACCTACGGCATTGACGTCACATCTCCAGGAGCTAATGCGGCTCACTTGTTTCCGCTTTGAGTTACCATGACTGGTAGCTAAGTCATATTTCAGATGCAAAAAACGCAATACTATGAATATTGTTGTCTTCCTAATATAATGGGCTTTTAAGTTTTCATTAATTTCCAAGCAATCCTGAATTAAGAAGATGGTGGCTTGTAAATATTTGCCACTACCAGTTAAAGCTAACGCTGCACAACACAAAGTTTGCAGCCTTCACTTCACTCCGTATCAGCCTAAAAATACCGGGGATACGGATGGTAAATAAAGGAGCCTCCCTGAGTTATTTCCATGGAATCACTTCTGTATTCAGCCTGAAAGAGTTTATGGGAACGAGTGAGCAGACCAGAGCCAGACAGCCGAGCAACTGATCCACCTGTACACACTGCTGTAAACACCGTCCTATCTGAGCTCTAAACAAGAAACATGCAAAAGTAATAAAACGAAATAACACGGAGACCTTAAAAGACACGGTCATATTTTCTAAAAGCAGCAACTTTTAACCTGAACGGTCAGCGGAACCAGATATCTGACACCAGAGCTGCGCTACTGTTAAGCTATGAGGCTTGTTGAGCTCCGTTGTGCTTCGGAAGCCCGAACCGTAATCTTCCCCGTTAGTCTCTGACACTAACGACAATAAACACACATAATATACTTGAAAATTAGGTAAAAAAAATTGTCTGTTAGAATGTTTAGATACTTAAATAGCACATTTTTACAAGAACAATGTCCGAGAATATTGCCTACTAGCATAAGCTAAGGTTAATGTTAGCCACAAAGTTTAAGTAAAACTCACCTTCGTATCACTGAATGTATAACGAGGCAAACATCTAAAACCTTTATCCAGCTTACTTGTTGGGGCTTCGGATCGATGTACAAACCTTGGCCAAGCCCTAGTGTAAAATGATATTTTTATTGGATCGGAAACAATCAAGCCGTTTTTCCCCGAATGCGGAAGCTGAGGTGCAAAGAGCCCATTCATTTGATTATTTATTTGGCTTCTCTTTGAGAAACTGGACAACAGGCACCTGGTTGTAACCAGATTAATATGAGATTATGTTCTTCCCACTTCTGGATTATGATTCCAACGATGTGATTCAAAAGTTTAGAAATGCTCTGAAAAATCCCTGTTATGTTTTGTAACAGCACAACTTTTTTGTGTGTTTCTCTTAATTTTAACCAGCGTTATCACTTAGAAATGTTCCATTCTCAATTCAAACTCAGTATTTAGCATATCAAGTCACAAACATAATTTTCTCGGGATTTCTGGCTTAAGCTATGGTATTATTTCAGCTTTTCCAATGTTAATCAGCTGCTCCCTGTTGTAAATCACCCTGTTGCTATGGTTACGCATCATAACAAAAATAGTGAAAAGATGAAAAATGTTGCCCAAAATCAGTCCAACTGCACAGTATCCAAACAAGAAGGAACAGTTGTCCAGAAAAGCAATTTTTCTCTGAAAAGGCAAGAATGAAAGTTTGAAATAGAGAAAAAATCTCAATGTTGGTTGCTGTGGTTTCTGAACGTAACCCTGGTGAAGGTTTGAAAAAATTCTGTTGAAATAAGTTGTTCAGAAGTCATCCTGTTTCACAATTGTTTAAATTCAGAGGATACTATGAAGTCATCTGAAGCTAAAGATGAAAGACACAAGTTGTTTTGTCTGATTGTTTTACATAACTTATGGTAAACCCCGCAGAGAAACAGGTGAATTCTTGGTGACCTATTCACTTTACAAGACAAATGGAGCCAATTAATATGCGGCTATACAGTGAAATTCATTCAAAGTATAGAGAGGTAGATACAACATTTTGAAACAAAACCCTTCCAAATCACCGTTTCTGGCAGTGATGAGTAAATAAGTCTTCGTGTCGAGTTCCTTTACTACAGGAATCCATTGACCACATAATGAGATCAAGTTGATCTGGATTTAAATGGCTGCAAAAGTCAATGGTGTGATGAACCTGTTTTATTCTTGGCATGAGTTTGTTTTGTTTCAGATGATCAAAAACAAAAAAGAAGCATCAACTGATGCTTCTATCTCACGTTCAGTAACGGGTGTGTTCAGGTATTTTTCATTCTTGGTGTTTACTTGTTGGTTTCCATTGTTGATCTGGATGTTTGAAACAAGGTGTTGTCCATATATGAAACTCCATGTGTTTGTATGGCAAGCATCTTAAGAGGCATGAGAGCAATTGAAATAAAAGATGTAAACAAATGTTCTCAAAGTTGCATAAATGATAGATGTTTGTACATTTACTGGCAAGTAAATAAAGCTAGTAAACTGAGTACTGAACACATCAATGTTCTTAATTTAATGTTCTTGTTATATTTATCCTGCTGACTTGGCAGGATCTTCGCCTTCAAAATCACAGGCAACCACTCTGTGCTAACATAAGTTTCATTTAAGCAGTTACTTTTTTGGAATTCAAATATAGCATATATTAAGAAGAAAGACAATACAAAAATAACTACTCAGACATTAAAGGTAACATTTGTCTACAGTGAGAAGCTGGTGGTCAGTATTGCTTACCTTCAGAATCACAAGCAACCACTGACCGCCATACTGCCAGTGCACAGTAAAAGAAGCCAAAGTATGGCGTTCATTAAAGGACACACTACCCCAAGTTCCAGAACCAAACAAATCTAACATCTTGGTGGCCTCAGCTGACATAATTAAGCCACTAAATAACATGACTAAGAAAACAAATAATTACAGTTCTACGGAGACCCTAAGGTACGGAGCCCTAAATCAATTTGGAGGCTGTGTTTTTGTATGCCTTCCTCTTTTACATCAGAACATAACCCTGCCCTGAAGGAGGATACACTCTAGCTATATAAATTGCTGCTGTGATAGAAGCAGGTTGGCATTTTGATTCTGAAGATCCTGACGTGACTCTGAAGTTTCCTTGCTGCGCTGGTAATATTGCATTGAGTAACAAAAAAACAAAAAAAAAAAAAAAAAAAAAACTGATTAATTTGCTTTAAAAATAGTCATGTTCAAAGAAAGGATATTAATAAATGCTATGTTATCTGTTTCACACTAGAATGTATGTCTTTGTTTTAATATTTTCCTTCTTTACAGCATCTTGTCATCAGTCATCTGATCCTTCATTTCAAGAGTTTTGCTGACCATCTGCTGATCCTACAAAACCTCTGAAACAATGGCAGACAATGATTCAGAAACAATGGCAGACAATGATTCAGAAACAATGGCAGACAAAACTAAGGTAAAACTGTTTCTACTGGAGCCGGTGTGGAAAAACTCATTTTCATTTCGTGCCACATAATCACAAATGTTCTCAAAGGGCTGGTTGTGGAAGAATGCTTTGATGAAATTATCCATTAGCAAGTTGTTAAAATATTAATAAATTGCTCAGTGCTTAAAATTAAATCATATTGAACATATTTTTACACTGATGTAATTTGGCAGGATACAACATAAAAACTGCTTTAATTAAATTAACATTTTAAGCACATAACTTTTATAGTCAGCTGTTTGAAAACTTGTGACCAACCAGATTTGGCCCCTGCGACTTTAGTTTGACATGTGTCCACTAAAGGGAGACATAACTCTCTGTTCCTCTGTGTTCACAATTCCTATGCAGCAAAAGTGGTGAAAATAACTTGGTGGGTTACAAAACACTGCATAATTATACTGTTTAAAATAGACCATAAGTGATACAAAGTAAAGAAAGAATATGACCATTCGTAAAGGAGGACTTTATTAAGACTAATAAATTGTTAGATCAGCTTTATATGTAAAATCTGAATCACACTACTTACCCAGAGATAAATTATATTTTTTTTTCAATTTTAAAAGTCTAGTTTTGTGTCTCTACTTTGTCACATCCTGTGCTTTTAAGATTTATTAAAAATTCTCATTACAGAATGGAAAATAAATATTGAACAAGTTAGGATTTTTTAACAAAGTTATCACTCAAGTTTCTGTCCTGTTGGTTTGACACATATATGAATTATTCTTGGTCCTTTTCTTTAGATAGTGATTTTGACCTGATTCTTTACCTGGTTGTCAGGTGTTCAAAGATTCCGTTCATGGCAGTCTGGAGTTGCACCCAATCCTTGTCAAGATCATCGATACACCTCAGTTTCAGCGACTTCGAAACATCAAACAGCTTGGAGGGACGTATTATGTTTATCCTGGAGCCTCTCACAACCGCTTTGAACACAGCATTGGGTAAATGTCTGTATTTATTGCACATAATTGCTGTTAATTAACTTAAGGTAGTGGCGTAAAGAGAGAAATACTTAAACAGTGCCTTGCAAAGTGCTTCTCATAACCAGTTATAAATGTTTAAGGAAGTGGTGGTTTAGAGGCAACATTAATTGTCTGTTAAATGTTCATGTCAGTTCCTTATATTTATTTAGTATGAGATTTTTTTTATTTTTTTTCTGTTGTTCTGGTACAGGGTGGCGCACTTGGCTGGAGAACTTCTTCAGACTCTCAAAAAGAAGCAGCAAAAACTCAGAATTGATGAGAGGGACGTCCTTTGTGTGCAGATAGCTGGACTTTGCCATGACCTGGGTGAGGTTTTAAACAAAAACACAGTTTCACAATATTCTACTTCTTCACAATCTACTTCCTTGCCTCAAATGAGGAAATGAATTATGTTTGTTGCTCCTTTTGACTATTGTCATTTTACACTATATGGTTTGGCAAAGGACGTATTCCACTTGTTCAAAATCTACTTCTAAATCAATACAGACAAAAAATAAATAATTCAGATGAAATCAGCATTTATTTTATAAAATAAGTCTTTTGACTTTGAAAAAAATTGATAAAATAATATGGTGATATTTTTTTATTACAATTTTATTATTTACTGCCATATCTGTTTCAAAATAGAATCTTTACTTCAGACAAAACCACAACTGAGTTTTAAACTAATCCTTTTTAGGATAAAAACGAATTAGTGGATCACTGGTTTCCAGAATGAAAGAGACTAATTTCAGAAATTTTATTTTCATTTCGAGTCAGACTTCTGACCCCATTTACTCTGTTTCTCTCTTTCCAGGACATGGACCATTTTCCCACATGTTTGATCAAATGTTTATACCTAAAGCACGTCCTGGATATGACTGGAGTGTAAGAAATTATTTTTACCCATTCTGAATTACTGCTTCATTTATTTTTTCAGACTGATTTAAGAATAAGAAAGCTTATGTTTTTCCTCCATTCTTGGAATTGGAGTTTGATTAAGAAAGTTATTTTTGTACTGCTTTAAAGATGTCAAGATTTTATGTTGACTACCTAGTTTGTAAGGAATATGACATCCCCTAATCCAGTGTTTTGAACAGCTAGATTAACAAAAATGTTTTCGGTGCTGTTCCGGCAGGTACAAATAAAACAGGTGCAATGCATTATGGATACATGTAAAAAAATGTCAATTTCATTAGATCAATATTGCGTGTCCCTCATTTCGGAAAGTGAAAGTCATATTTGTGTATTCGTTACACTGACAGTAGGATATTTGACCCTTAATTTCTGGTAATTTTTGTGATTTGTCTTGCAGATAAAGAAAACCCAAAAATCAGTGTCTTAGAAAATTTTAATTTACATATGATCATTAAAAATAGTATGTTAGACAGTGCTATGACACTCCTTCTAGCTCTAATTTGTTGGGGTTCTTTTGCTGAAAGCTGTGCATTTCTTCAGATCATAATAGTAATAGTAACACTGGGAGGAGGTGGAGGAGTTTGATCTTTTCACAGATTATCTGACTCAGTATACTATCATGATATGGTGACAGTTTTAAGAATTATGTAAAAAAAAACAACATATTTTTATGAAAGTTACATACTGCTGCTTCCTCTTTATTCTGATTTATTCAGAATATGTTTCTTTTATTTTTGAAATGTGCCTGTGTCTTTTTGAATAACTAATTGTATGTGCCTTGCAGCATGAGAAGGCATCTCAAGACATGTTTGACCATCTAGTGGAAGAAAATGAGTTGAACAAATTCATGGAGGACCACGGCCTGGTGCCGAAAGAGGACCTTCCCTTTATAAAGGAGCTGATTGATCCTCCGAATGTTAAAACAATTGAGGTACCCATTTGTACAGCTTTTGAAATCTATGAATATAGTCGTCGACTTGGTCTTGGTTAGTCTGGCATAATATGTTGCAGTACCAAATGTTATTACCATCTTTGAATGTCATGAATGCATTGATAATAAATTTTGCAATCACTGATATAGAAACTTAGATAAATTAGAGAGGGCACTTTTTTAGAAGGGAAGTGAGAAGTGCTTGTCAAAGCAGTTTACCTGGATCAATAAAGGTTAAATAAATCAACAGAAGGGATTAACCGCATTGTGTCAAAAATCATTAATGTGCTTTTGACAAAGGTTAATTTTTACTTCTTTCAGTTTGTAGTTTCTGTCTGTGGAATCAGAAACATAACTTAAAAAAATAGTTCTCGTCTCCAATTCGGTGTTCTTTTTAACAGTGGCCACACCATGGCCGACCCAGAGAGAAGGCCTTCCTCTATGAAGTTGTGTCCAACAAAAGGAACAAGATTGATGTGGATAAGTGGGATTATTTTGCCAGGTGGGTTTATATGCCCAAATAAAAAAAATTCCTAACAAATTTTTAAGCAAGTTTTTTCTTGCCATACATCAGGGATTTCCATCACTTGGGTATGAAGAACAACTTTGACTGCCATCGCCTGATTAAATTTGCCAGAGTGTGTGAAGTGGATAAGGAGATGCAGATCTGTTACAGAGACAAGGTTTGATTTGTTTAATTATTTTTCCTTCCCATCAACATAAAATTCCAAAATTCCAAAATTAGCCACTAAATGTTATCATTGTTAACAGGAGGGGTTCAATCTGTACAACATGTTCTACACAAGGTTCTGTTTGCACAAAAGAGCCTGCCAGCACAAAGTGGCCAACAGCATAGAGTGGATGTAAGGAGCCCTTGACATTTCAGTAGATTAGAGACCGTTGTTTCTGTTTTATCACTTTTGTCTTATTCTCTTTGTTCTCACAATTATAAGCTGGCTTTTTCCTTCAGGATCACAGACGCTTTTCTGAAAGCAGATAAACACATCAAGATTGAAGGCAAGGATGGAAAGATGTTCACTCTCTCCACAGCTATTGATGACATGGTGGCATACACTAAGCTGACAGGTGAGGAAACATTCACAATACTTTAGAAAAACGTTTGATTAAATATGGATTTTTAAGACCAACATAGATATGTATTTTTTATTTCAACTGTATAAAATCAAAGAGAAAAAAATTAAGATTAAGAAATAAATGCTTCTTTTGGGTCTATAATGTATATGGGACTAAAACCAACCTTAGCACTCATAATTTAATTATATTGTATTATTTATATCAATACCATTTTGAACATATATTTTTAACACCTTCACTTACTGAATAAATTTAAAGCAAATATAACATTAGCAGAACTATTTTGATCTAAGTTTTTACCCCTATTTTCCTCAACCCTGTTTGCAGAGGTAGGCAGACATTTTACTTAAGTTATCTTAATACTACATCAACATTTTTTCCACAGTGTATTTTCACTGAGATTGTACATTTTGAAAATACATCATGTACCATTTTCAATATTCTTCTTGTATAATCACATGACTGTGACATAAAACTACAAGCCCATTTTAGATCTACAACTAACCCAAATAATAGAAAATAGAAAAAATGAAGAACAAAATGAAAAATTAAATTAAAATAAAATAAATATAACTAGTAATGTGAATAAGAAGAGGGGGAGTGGATGTTCTTGTTTGATACAATTTCTCCTGTTTGATTATTATGTAATTTGTTAAATGTGAGAAAACTTAGTGAGAATATTCTTTAGAGATTTTGTTATAATTTTCCTTCAGTTCAAAAGTTTACACACATTGGTCAGTATCAGAGATAACTGTCTTTTAAACTGTATTACTTGGGTTTCCTTCAACAAACCTCTAACACATTTGAGTTAATTAGAAGAACACATGTGGATATATTTTAAGGCCACGCCTGAAACACACTGCTTTCTAGTTTGACGTGATAAGACAGTCAAAAGAAATCAGCCAAAATACCAGGATAAGAATTGTGCAGCTGCACTAGTGTAGTTCATCCTTGGGAACAGTTTACCAATGTTTGAAGGTGCCTCTTTAATCTGTTCATACAATTATATACATAAGAAGAATTTCCAACTATCTTATCGCTCAAGAAGGAGACAGGTTCTGTGTCCTAGAAATGAATGGATGGAATTGTATGTTCCACCTTCTTGGGAGACCTGATTCACTCACTGTTATTTTCCAGTAATGATCTGTGTTATGCGTGGTAAAACAATGTGTTTTAAGTTCATCATGGAATTTGTTAATTGTGTGAGTGAATAAACTGAACAAACTTAATGGACTTCAGTCCAAAATGTACAGATTGACACCCAGAACAAAAGACAAAGACCTAGTGTGGATGCTGGCTAAAGCTGGTGAGACAGTGTCATTATCCACAATGAAACTCTCCTGTACCGACACGGACTGAGAGGCCATCCAATGAGGAAGAAGCCATTACTTCCAAAGAAACATAAAAAGACAGATTGCAGTTTGCAAATGCACACAGTGACAAAGATCTTACTTTTTGGAGACATGTCCCATGGTCTGATGAAACTAAAGTGGAACTGTTTGGCCATAATGACCTTGAAGCATATATGACACAATGAACATTTGGAGTAAGAATGTGGATAATTGTGGCATCCTAACTGTGAAGTATGGGGTGGCAGTATCATGTTGTAGTGCTGGTTTGCTGAAGGAGGAACTGGTGCACTTCATAAAATAGATGCCATCACGAGACACGAGTCATAAGAAGTGGGGAGATCTGAAATCTGGAGTGGACTTTAAAATGGATTCAGTTCCTCCAGTTCTGTCAGGAGGAATGGGCCAGGACTCCATCAAACTGTTGCAAGAAACTTGTGGAAGTAAACCCAAAATAGTCATACAGTTTAAAAGACAATTATATTTGATACTGATAAAATGTAAAACATTTAAATTCAATGAAAGTTGCAAAAAAAAAAAAAACATCTCTAAAACATGTTATCACTAAGTTTCCTGCCAATTAACAAATGTAAATATTTTTTGATAATTATAACTAAACTAAAACAAGTTTGGTCTGATTTAACTTCAACAAAATGTGCATGTATCTTTTTAGTTAGTGTATGTAAATATATGGTTTCAATTGTATAATTGATAAGGCCATTTAATCTTAGAGATTTTTTTCTTCGTCCAATAAAAGGATGAAATTATTTAGTCCAGAAGGACACATTCTTTTTGGATCAAATAATATTCAGGACCCTTCCAATATTGCCATTGTTTCCTCCCAACGATTAACCCATTCTGATCCTAGTTTATTATGTCTGGTGGCATTTTTGCAATTGTGTTGCCAGAATTTTGCTGATAAATTTGAGATAGAGTTGGGTAAATTGATAGTTCTCCGGTTTTCACATTTATTTGGGAGTATACCTGGCTTTAGCAGTAGAATAATTAGTCCCTGCTTCATGTAGAGTGAAAGACTGCCTTTTATAAATTACTATCAACATGTCTAGTAGAAGTGTCAGCAGTTTATCCCATTATATTTATTCCATCAATAGCTTGTGCTATTTCTTCTGAATTTATTCCTATATGTCATAGAACTTTGAACACATTCAAAGGGTGAGGGACATTGAGTCTCAGTGGACCATGTTCCACACCTCCATTGTCGACGCAGCTTATTGGAACTGTGGCCACAAGATTGTCGGTACCTGTCATGGCGGCAACCCTCAAACCCGCTGGTGGACACCTTCAGTGAGGGATGCTTTCAGGCTGAAGAAGGAGTCCTATTGGGCCTTTCGGCTTGTTGGACCCCTGAAACAGCAGATGAGTACCATGAAGCCATGCGGTATGTGGCTCGAGTGGTTGCTGAGGCAAAAATTTGGACATGGGAGGAGTTTGGAGAAGCCATGGAAAAAGACTTTTGCACGGCTTTTAGGTGATTCTGGTCCACCGTCTGACATCTCAGGAGAGGGAAGCTGTACAGCACCAACATTGTTTATAGTGCGAATGTTGTGCCGCTCACCTCGACTCAAGATCTCATGAGCCAGTGGGCAGAATACTTCCTCAATCCCACCGACATGTCTTCCATTGAGGAACCAGAGCCTGGGGACTTTGGGTTGGGCTCTCCTATCTCTGGGGATAAGGTCACCAAGGTGGTTAAAGAGCTCCTCGGTGGAAAGGTGCCGGGGGTGGATGAGATTTGCCAGGAGTTCCTTAATGCTCTGGATGTTGTCGGGTTGTGTTGGTTCATGCAGCTCTGTAACATTGCTTGCCACCCCAGTCTCCTGGATTGGCAGACTGGGGTGGTGGTCCCCCTATTCAAAAAGGAGAACCACAGAGTGTGCTCCAACTACAGATGGAGTATGAGGTACCACGCCCATTGACACGGGCTGTCCCTGTATGTCTGGTGTCAAAGTCCGGTCTACTTTGCTGGCAGTAAGTCGGGCTCTTTTCTGGTGAGAGTTGGAATCCGCTAAGGCTGTCCTTTGACAATGATTCTGTTCATTACTTTTATGAAGAGAATTTCTAGATGCAGTTAAGTTGTTGAGGGGATCCATTTTGGTGGCCTTAGGATCGTGTCTTTGCTTTTTGCACACAATGTGGTCCTACTGGCTTCATCAGGTCATGATCTACAGCTTTTGTTGGAGTGGTTCAGAGCCAAGTGTGAAGCTGCCAGGATGGGACCAGTGCCTCCAGCTCAAGGCCATAGACTTGAGCTGGAAAAGGGTAGAGTGGCTTTTTCAGGTTGGGGAAGACGCCCTGCCTCAAGTGGAGGAGTTTAAGTATCTTGGGATCTGTTCATGAATGACGGATAAAAGAAGCGGGAGATTGATAGGTGGATTGGTGCAGCATCTGCAGTGAGGTGGGCACTGTACCAGTCTGTTATGGTGAAGAAAGAGCTGAGTCAAAAAGTGAAGCTCTTGATTTAACTGGTCAATCTAAGTTCCATCTCTGATCTATAATCATGAGCTTTGGGCCATGACTGAAAGAACGAGATCACGGATACACACGGCCCAAATTAGTTTTCTCTAGAGGGTGTTCAGGCTGTAGGGACAGTGGCGCAACTGCACATTATTCGGGTGAATGCGAAAACATAAATCCCCCCCCCCCCCGAGGCGAGGATACGTTGAGTGTGAAACTCGCACTAGATTTACCTCATTAAGGCGTGCTGAAGTGTATGGGAAAACATAATCGGCACCCTCCAGACGGGGTTTTGGCGCCCCCTCTGGTGCTGCACCCCTATACGTTGCATGCGGTGCATACCCACTTTTTGCGCCACTGTGTATGGACTATATTTTTTCGGCTGATCTGAGAACATCTTAGGATTCCCCTGGAGGAGCTGGCCCAAGTGGCTGAGGAGAGGGAAGTCTGGGCCTCCATACTTAGAGTGCTACCCCTGCGACCTGACTCCAGAAAAGCGGAAAAAATGGTTGCATGTTCTGATGGTGTGAATAAATTACCCAGTGTAAATTAATTTGTCTTTATACTTATGTAACTAGATAATAAAATATGTTTTATTTATTTCCTGGCTTCCCTGTAGATAATGTATTTGAACAGATACTGAACCACCCGTCTGATGTGGGCATTGAAGAAGCAAAAAAGATTCTGGACCACCTGTGTACTAAAGCAGATATCGAAGAAACTAAGAAGATACTGAACAATTCATCTACTGAAGAACCCAATGAAGAGGCAAAGAAAATACTGGACCACCTGTCTACTGGTGTGGGCTTTAAAGCATTAGAGAAGACACTGGTCCATCTGTCTACTGATGCGGGGTTTGAAGAGGCAAAGAATATTCTGGACACCTTGTCTACTGCTGTAGCCATTGAAAATCTAAAGATGATACTGTCTACTAATCCAGACTTTAGAGACATAAAGAAGATACTAGACTTCCTATCTACTGATGCGGGAAAAGAAAAGGCAAAGGAGAAACTGGAACAACAGTCTGCTGATGCAGCCATTGAAAAGGCAAATGAGATACTGGACCACCTGTCTACTGATGCAGCCATTGAAAAGATAAAGAAGATATTGGAACACCTCTCTACTTATGCAGGCTTTAAAGAGATAAAGAAGATACTGGATCACCTGTCTGCTGATGTGTGCTTTAAAGAGGTGAAGAAGATACTTGACCACCGGTATACTGATGCAGCCATTGAAGAGCTAAAGAAGATGCTGGGCCACCTGTCTACTGATGTGGGCTTTGAACATGCGAAGAAGATACTGGACCACCTTGTTAAGAAGGTAAATGACATTCTGGCCTACCTAGCTACTTATGTGGGTCTTCAAACAGTAGAGGAGATACAAGAACTCCAGTCTGCTGATACTGCTGATATTAAAAAGATACTACAACATCTGTCTACTGATAAGGGCTTTAAAGAGGTAGAAAAGAGACTGGAACGCGAGCGTACTGATGCAGCCTTTGAAGAGGCAAAGCAGATACTGGAACACCTGTCAAATGATAACTTTAAAGACGTAGACAGCATATTGCACCACCTGTCTAGTGATACTGGCTTTAAAAAGGTAAGGAAGATATTGGAAGACCAGTATACCAATGCAGCCACTGAAGAGGCAAAGATACTGGAACACCTGTATACTGATGCAGACATTGAAAAAGTAAAGATGATACTGAAGCACCTGTCTACTGATGCAGCCATTGAAAAGGTAAAGAGGATACTGAAGCACCTGTCTGCAGACGCTGAAAAGGCAAAGAAGATACTGGAGCAGTTTTCTACTGATGCAGATGCTGAAAAGGCAAAGAAGATACTGGAGCACCCTTCTACTGGTGAAGTCATTGAACAGATAAAGAAAATACTGGAGCACATATCTACTGATGCAGACATTGAAAAAGTAAAGAAGATACTAAACCACCTGTCTGCTGATCGAGACATTAAAAAGGGAAAGGAGATACTGGACAGAGTCCTTAAACGGGATCTCTACAGGTGTTTGGGGGAATTTCACTCAAAAAAATCATCCAAAGAAATTAAGGTTAGTGTTTCTTTAACTGTAAACCTGATGTTGTTTATTAAAGATAGGTAATGTGTAAATAATAAGCATGCTTTTCAGCTACTTGTTACAGTTTTATTTCTTGCACCGCACAATATGAAATCTAAATAGCATATATTTATTTTAATTATTATCACAGAAATACTGATAAATAAAAAAACATGTAAAGATTCAAGTTACTGTACACAAATTCACACTAAATAAATACGGTTAAAAATCCAATATGTAAATAAATTAATTATTAAAGTTGTTTCTGATCGCTCTGTAATCTCTTTAATTTTGGTGGATGATTTATTTTAAATTAGTTACTTACATGAAGGATTTGGGGAAAATATTAATACTGGTCCACCTGTCTCCTAATCCAGACTTTAAAGACTGAATTAGTCTTCATAGTGCTTCAGCCTCAGTACCTAAGGTTTAATTTTTTAAAACAATTTTGTAACAGATTTAGAAATATAAATCAATCAAGCTTCATGTTGTTGGTGTCAAGATGGAGGAATTTGGAATCTGATCAGACCTTATGTTGAATCTTTAATTTCTTTCTTTCAAAAAAGAAAATCGAGGCAGAATGGGAAAAAAAACTGAAAAAAATCAACCAACAGGGTGACACTCAACACCTGCAGCCAGAGGACTTTGTGGTTCATGTAAGTTTTAATGTACTACCTAAACATCAACAAATGTAATTATGTTAAAATTCTTCTATAAATTTAATTTTTTGTAATTCAGCCACTATCTTGATTTTTGTGAACTTTATTGTTTTTATATTATATATATATATATATATATATTTTTTTTTTTTAGGAAATTAAATTAGACTATGGGAAGCAGGATAAAGACCCAATAGAGGATGTGCGTTTCTACCAAAAAGACGATCCAGATAAAGCCGAAGAACTTAAAAGAGATGATGTAAGAATCAAACAAATGACATAATTCACATTTTTTTACTTTTTATATACTTATTCTGTTTCTTTCCATTCATACTGTTACTCACAATTTAGTGAATTTATATTAAAACCACTCCTTCTCTTATTTCATTTGCTCCATGTAATGCAGTATGTGTTCTTGACACTCTTTTTTTAGGTATCTAACCTTCTTCCAGCAAAATTTGAAGAGACAATAATCAGATTCTACTGCAAAAGGACAAATGATCCGGAGGCTGGCAAGCAGCAATTTAAGAAATTTAAGTCCACACACGACAAATTTCCAGGTATTTCTTAGGT
Organism: Poecilia formosa; assembly: GCF_000485575.1. NCBI lineage: Eukaryota > Metazoa > Chordata > Actinopteri > Cyprinodontiformes > Poeciliidae > Poecilia > Poecilia formosa. The sequence continues at coordinate 21,041 of NW_006800959.1, read as the reverse complement.
ATTTCTTTCTGCTGCATTTGAAAGCAACAATTATATTTAATTGGTAAATATGTTGTGACAGAAATTGTTTCTGCTTTAGTTGAATGAGTAGATCCCGCAATTTTATAAACCATTGTGTTCCTTTAAAATTTTAAAAAATGTATTCAGCTTTAGGTGTTTTGAAAGATTAATTGTTTTAGTGTCCAAAAAACACAATATGTCAGAATTTATCTCTACTGCAGTGTAAATGTTTGCAATGATGCTTCTGTTATTATTGTATGTGCTCTGAACTCTCTTAACAAGCATCTGTATTTTATGATATTCTGCAGAATGAAGATGTGGCAGCTTCTGAAGAGTCTCTTCCATAATCCAGCTGGGGCAGCAATTATAAAGTTATATGAAATAAACTTGGTTTTTTAGAGTAAGTGCAGAAACAACCCTATATGAATTATTTGGAGAAGGTTTTTTGTTAAACTCTGATTTAATTTTTTTTATTAAGGACAGGTGTTTATCAGCACAATTTAAATATACCTATAAGGAGAAGGAAAGGGTTCATAATAAGGGTTAATATTAGAATGCTTTGATTCCTATTTAGAGGTTTTTGTTATAAGAAATAAAGTTTTACATATTAAAAATGTATTTAAATTATCTATTTAGTTGGGCTTTATTTAGTTTTATTTTAAGGTTAAGTTCTGAAATGTAAGAAACGATCCCATATTATATACATGGGATGCTCATATTGTTCTTCAATTTGCAGATGGTGGGTTTCAGAATAATCTTTACTTATCGCTGCAACATTTAAAGTTTTTATTTATTTTTATCATTAGTTTCAGACTTGGCTTATTTTCCCTTGTAGTTTAGTTTTCTTTGAGATTTGGCTGCAATGTGTTTGTACTTTAATTTTTTATTTTATTTTAATGTTTTATGTACTTTTAATATTACAACTGTATTTTGGGGTAGTACTTTAAAAATACCATACTTTACTAAAATATGTTTTCACAAACAATTCACAAATGTCTTGTTTATTTAATTTGATTTCCATAGTGGTGAAGGTAACATCTTTTCAAAGATTAAAGAAAGTTCTGTTTAAATTGCTTTATTGTGTTAAACAAAAGAGGGCATAATACTTAAATCTAACAATGACATAAATTGGAGACATAAAAGTTGTGGCTCTGTTGTTTTCCATAGACACCAATGAGAGGCTTCAATTATGTACATTGATTACTGATTATTAGCACATACTCAGTTGAATGACAGTTTATTTTATGACTTTTATTTGATTTTGTGGCTTAATGGCATAATCAATAATATAAAGATGAAAGATTACTTGGATTTTATTCCCTTCCCTATACTTTTTATTGGAATATTTCATAACTTCACACTCTTTCAATAAAGTACTTAATTGTACATGTTTGATGAACTACAAACTACAGATATTGTTACAATCAAAATAAAATAAAATTGATCTTTCCATCATTGCAGTTGGTGTCTCATTTATTCTGCTTTGCAGCTGTACAGGAGAAGTAAAACATATCCACCTCACTTCTGTTTTAAACTAAATCTTCTGCTGATTGGTAGATAGTTTTATTCGTTGTACATCTTCATTGTCCATATTTAAAAAAACATTACGCACTTAAAAGCATTAGACAGGCCAGTTAAGTCTACTGTAAACATAAGAACATTTGGCCTTTTCTAATACTTTGATCAGGACAAAAACATAAAATACCTTTTTATTCGAAACAAAATTTCTATAGAGTAGTTCTGTAATGTTTGAATTGGCATATACATTCATATTCAATCAATCATAATATTGAAAAGTTAATGGATTTCAGTAACTCAACCCAAGTAAAAAATAAAAGTATACTTTAGTATAATAAATTTTAACATACTTTAGCACACCCAGCTAAACAGCTATAGATCGAAATTCATTCAAAGTATGGAGAGGTAGATACAACCATTTTAAATGAAACCCTTCCAAATCACTGCTTCTGGTAGTGATGAGTAAACAAGTCTTCATGTTGAGTTCCTTTACTACAGGAATCCATTGACCACATAATGAGATCAAGTTGATCTGGATTTAAATGGCTGCAACAGTCAATGATGTGATGAACCTGTTTCCTTCTTGGCATGAGTTTGTTTTGTGATCAAAAACAACAAAGAAGCATCAGCTGTTGTACTATCTCACGTTCAGTATTGGATGTGTTCAGATATTTTTCATTCTTATCATCAAGGTTTCCATTGTTGGTTTGGATGATTGAAACAAGGTGTTGCCCATAGTTTGATACTGCATATGCTTGTACTTCAGACACTATTATATTTAAGAGGCAATGGAGGAATTAAAATAAAAAGGTAAACACATTTTCTCAAAGTTGCATAAATGATAAATGTTTGTACATTTACTGCCAAACAAATAAAGCTAGCAAACTAAGTATTGAACACTTCATTGTTCTTAATTTAACTCTTTTTAATGGGGCAAAAGAAATAAAACTCACTACAGATGTAATCCAAGAAATTCACAGATACAAATAATCAGAGCTCATAATTTCACAAATAAAATTATGGATGAAATTGAAAACGATACTTCATAGTAAATCAAACCATGATTTTCACACCAACAAACATAATTTTTGGCATGATGTTTTTTGAGATCCTATTATTCTTAATCTAAAGTTGGTGTTTGCAGTGACATTCAGAGACTTCATGTTTGCCGTCAATAAACAGAATGTTATTCTCCCATTATTTCACTGGCTTCTCCAAATTCTCTGCAGATAATTCTAAATCATTTGTTTTCTTACACATGGCTTCACCTGTGGACTAATTTGCTATGATTTATTTATACGTATAGATTTGTTCGAATTCTGCTGACCCTGATGGAAATTTGTCAGTGGCACTTATTTTACCAGCTGTAAGGAAATTTTAAACGGCAAATCACAATATTCCAGCCAGGACTTAAATATCATTTGAACTGAATTGGTAACATAACTGAGACAACAAATGATGACAGTTCGAAGGACCAGTTCCTGTTCCATTTGATTTTTCTTTTCCCCCTAAACCCAACTTATTTTTTTTATTTTTAGGCTATACTTTTCTCAAATCTGCTTTTTTATGTTACATAGCAAAGTTTTTCTACATGTACAGCAGGCATTTATATTTAAATCCCTTTTCCTATTAGATGATCTAATTAATTTGCAAAATGTAAAGAAAAAATGAAAGAGAAACAAAAAACAGTTCTAGTTTGAAAAGAAAAAAAACTATTCTCTGTTCTTCTGAATAATTGTTGCAGAAGTAGCTTTAGTTTTTTAGGATTAGCTGCACAGTGGAGGCACTGGTAACACAGTTGCCTTGCAGGAAGGAGCACCAAGAATCAAATCCTGACCTGGGATCCTTCTGCATAGAGTTTGCATATTCTTGCCATGCATGTATGGATTTTCAGGTAACTCTCACAGGGTTCTCTATTATTCTCCAACAGCCCAAAAACATGACTGGCACTTCAGTTAGTCTCTCTGAATTGCACTTTGGCTAAGCTTTTGTGTGCACGTTGTCTGATATGACCCATATCAGTGTTTAACTGCTTGTTTAAACCATTTGGATATCATTCAATGCTCTGGTAGAAAAAGCCAGGATAAAGGTAATTGTAGAAGAAAAAACATGTTGACTCAAACGGTTTTAGATGTCCAAACCCTACTCTTTTTTTCTTTTCTTATTTTATCTACCAAAAGAAATACCTTTTTATTTCATTCATGGTGCCTCTTTGATCATAACTCACTCCATCTTCTAATCTGTGCAAGAGATGTGGAGCATTGCGTGTTCATGCGACCGAGCACGCAAATCAGCATAACGCACCACAGTGTTTGGTTTAGTGTTGTGAAGTAGATGCTGCTTGTATGAAAAATTCAATGCAATTCTGTATAAATGTTTACCTACGAGATTTTTAATTGATGCTTGTTTTATATATTTTTTCAGTCAGGAATTGCAGGTTTTCTCGAGCAGCATGTACAGACTCTGATCAGCTCAGACAGCGCTGAGAGGTTGAAGGTGTTTTCCGATTTATATTCTGATGATAATTTAGAAAGATCTAATCCAATTTTGAGAAATGACCTGTATGGTAAAAATTGTAGTTGATCAAATTTAGGATACATTTTCCAGAAGTAGACATAGCTTTTAAGTTAGCACAGATTTGTTTTTTGGTTTTTTTACCTTAATTATCAGCCTACTATCTAGTCAATTGTTCCTTGTAATTAAAAAATGGAGAGAAAAACAGTCACTTCTTTTATTTAGAAATGAATAAATAAATTTACACATTTATAAACTCCTGTTTTACAAGTGTCAGTCCTGCTGAGAGGCATTAGGTATTATTGTCTAAAGGACATTAATCTATTTGGAGGCGGTGCTTTTGTATGTGTTCCTCTTGTACGTCAGAAGATAACCTCGCCCTTCTCACTAGGGTGTATCCGCCCTGGAGGAGGAGACACTCTAGCTGCCAATATAAACTGCTGCTGCGAGAGAAGCAGGTTGGCATTTTGATTCTGAGGATTCTGATGTGACTCTGAAGTTTCCTTGCTGCGTTGGTAATATTGCAATGAGTAAGAAAAAAAATATATATTCATTGTGTTTGGCATTTGCTTTAAAAGCAGTCATGTTAACATAACATGATATAATAAATGCTATTTTATCTGTTTCATACTAGAATGTCTGTCTTTATTTTAATCTTTTCCTTCTTTGCAGCATCTTGGCATTAATCATTTGATCCTTAATTTCAAGAGTCCTGGTGACCATATGCTGATTCTACAAAATCTCGGAAAAAATGGCAGACACTGTTTCAGAAATAATGGAAAACAAAAATAAGGTAAAACTGTTTCCACTGGACCAGGTGTGAAAAACCCATTTTCACTTTGTTCATAAATGTCTTCAAATATCCTCAAAGGGCTGGTTGTGGGAGAATGCTTTGATGAAATTACCTTATAACAAACTGTTCAAATATTAATATTTTTACTCTGATGTAGTTTGACAGTATAGAGACAAAAATTACTTTAATTTTATTAGCAAAATAACATCTAAGCACACAACTATTATCTCGAACTGTTAAGGAAAAACTTGTGAACAGCCGGATTTGGCTCCTGGGACTTTAGTTTGACATGTGTCCACTAGAGGGAGACATAACTCTCTGTTCCTCTGTGTTCACAATTCCTATGCAGCAAAGGTGGTGAAAATAACTTGGTGGGTTACAAAACACTGCATAATTATACTGTTTGAAATAGACTATAAGTGCTACAAAGTAAAGAAAGAATATGACCATTCGTACAAAGGAGGACTTTATTAAGACTAATTGTTAAATGAGTTTTACATATAAAATCTGAATCACACTACTTACCCTGATAATTTTTTTTTCTTTTTCCTTGTCAATTTAAAAAGTCTATTTTTGCGACTCTACTTTGTCATATTCTGTGTTTTTAAGAGTTATTAAAGAGTAAATAAGATTTTTCATTAATCTCTTTTCTCATTAGTTTGGATTTTTTGGACAAAGTTATCACTCAAGTTTCTGTCCTCTTGGTTTCACACAGATATTAATTATTTTGGTCCTTTTCTTAAATTAGTGACACTGACATGATTCTTTACCTGGTTTTCAGGTGTTCAATGATCCCATCCATGGCAATATCGAGCTGCACCCAATCCTTGTCAAGATCATCGATACGCCTCAGTTTCAGCGACTTCGAAACATCAAGCAGCTTGGCGGAGTATATTACGTTTATCCTGGAGCGTCCCACAACCGCTTTGAACACAGCATTGGGTAAATGTCTGTATTTATTGCACATAATTACTGTTAATTAACTTAAGATAAAGGCTTTAACTTAAAGCCTTTAAGAGAGAAATACTTACACAGTGTCTTGCAAAAGTATATCAGTGCTTCTCAAAATAACTTTATAAATGTCTAATTACTGTGGTAGTTTAGAGCTAACATTAGTTGTCTGTTGAAAGTTCACATCAGTTCCCTTTTTTATTTATTTTGTATGAGATTTTTTGTTGTTGTTCTGGTACAGGGTGGCGTACTTGGCTGGAGAACTTCTCCAGACTCTCAAAGAGAAGCAGCGAAAACTCAGAATTGATGAGAGGGACGTCCTTTGTGTGCAGATTGCTGGACTTTGCCATGACCTGGGTGAGGTGTTAACCAAAAAGACAGTTTCACAATACACTGAGAAATGCACAGATATATAGCAACAGATCAGTGACATGCGGTGAGATTCATTGCTGGTGAGGCACTGACTTACGACTTATACACTATGGATGTTATTGGACGTATGGAAATTTCGCGCAGGCATACAACGCTGGGGGGGCAAAAAGAATAATCTGTTACATGTCATCCATAGCCGCGTTAACTCAGTGAAACTTAGAAATGTAGGTATTAATTTCGTGCTTTGATCCACAGCAAAGTGATCTGTATTCGCCAAACTACGCAGACTCGTTGCCATAGCAACTGACAACAATGCCACTTAATGTTTTAGGATTTAACACCAAAACACATTCAAGAATTTTGCACACAGAACAGAACATTTAGTCTGTTGTAGTACGTTTTAGGCTTAATGTTTTATTAATACATAATTTCTCTGGTAGATTAGCTACCGCTTCTACTTTACTGAATTATTTAGACAAACTGTAGCCCACAAAGTGCACATTTCATAAAAAAAAACTAAACAAAAACATCTTATTGCTGTCTTACCTTTACTTATCAATGAAATCCATGCACCGCTAATTCTGCACAAAAATATCCGTTCATCCAAAGCCAAGTCTATCCTTGGCATGTCTTTTCTACTACGTTTAAGAATCATCAAAGTGTCTCGAAGCAAAACTTTCAGCTCCGGTGTTGGTCTTCCTTTCGTTATCTCCTGCTTCAATTGAAAGTCCACTTTAGAAAACCGTTTAAGTGTAGAAATGTAGTCTGTAATGTTGACGTCGGAAGAGATGATTAAACAAATATATCGCTCTACTTATTTACTGTGTGGCTAGCTCCATAGCTAGCTCACTGTGTCTTACTCTGCAGTTGTGCAGTCACAATATCTGGGATCATGACCGCCCCCTGCCATGAGGCAAGATAACTGCCTGTCTCACCTTGAGTCTGTTCTCTGCCGTTTCTGATCGCTTCTCCGCACACAAAACACGATACACACACAGTTGGTGACAAAAAAAGACTGTACTTTATATGCATAAGCGAAATTATGGAAAATCAGTATTAAATGTTTTTTAGCCATTTTATTGCTGGCGTACAGACAGGACGAACATGCTCTCATAGAATGGCAGCCAGTGCAGTTTGCGAGAAGTTGCGCAATCCCAGGTGAGGCTATGCCTCACCTGCCTCCCCTGACCGCACATCACTGCAACAGATATATCTGTTACTATATATCTAGCAACAGATATATATTCACTTCTTTAGCTAAGCATTAGAAAGTTGCCATTTACGAAGTGCAGTACTCAGATGCAGTATTCTACTTCTTTAGCATCTATTTTGAAACCAATATAGATAAAAAAATTAATAATTTGGATAAAATCTGCATTCATGTTTGAAAATAAGTCTTTTGACTTTGCAAAAAAATATATAAAATAATATGCAGATTTTTTTTCATGGAAATTATTTGCTGCTGAATCTGTGTATCTAAGTAGAAATGTCACTTGATCAAAACCACAACTGAGCTTTAAACATATTCTTTGTAGGATAAATATGGACATGTAGATCACTGATTTCCAGAATGAAAGGGATCAATTTCAGATATTTGATACTAATTCTGAGTCAGAATTTAAATTCTTGTACTTTACTCCTCTGTTTCCAGGACATGGACCGTTTTCCCACATGTTTGATCTAATGTTTATACCCAAAGCACGTCCTGGATATGACTGGAGCGTAAGAAATAATTTTCATTCTTACTGACTTAGTGCCTCATTTATTTTTTCAGACTGGTTTGAGAATAAGAAAACTTATATTTCTCCTCCACTCTTTGAATTGGAGTTAGAATATGGAAGTTATATTTTGACCAGCTTTAAAGATGACGAGATTTGAAGTCGACTACCTAGTTTGTAAGAATATGACTGGTTAACAAAAATATATTCAGTGATGTCCCTGCTAGTATCATAACAGACCAAATAAAACTGATGCAATGAAATACAGGTAATCGTCAAAAAAATGTCAATATCATTAAAGAGAACAATATTGTGTCCCTCACTTCAGAAAGTGAAAGTCATATTTGTTTTTTCCTTACACAAGTAGTGTGTAATGAATATACACACTACTTGTGTACTTGCGTGTATATAAATGCCCTTCATTTGCTGTGTAGCATGCAGTTGATCAGCCTGTGATTTTACGGCGGTGTAATCAAAACCTTTGCAGATAGTGGCCTTCAGTTCTTCTGCATTGTTGGTTTTAGTGTCACTCATCTTCCTTTTGACAGTACTCTATAGATTCTCCATGGACTTCCGGGCATTTAAATTTACTGCTCAAACACTGAAACGCCATGGTCTTAAAAGCAACTTTGGTAGCCTAGTAGTAGGGACAGGTGCCAAGTCCTGCTGAAAAATCCTAACAGCATCTCCATAAAGATTACTTATTTAATTTAAAAAAGATAAGTCTGTTCAGAACCAGAATATCTGCATAAATTTAAAGATAAGGAAAATATTTGCAGTGTCCTGTTGTGTCAAATTATACCAGCAGTAACTTTTATTGAAAAAAAAAGCTTTTTTTTTTTACATATTTGATAAAACTATCACTATATTGTGACATTGTGGTATGAGCTAAATAATCTGTGAAAACAATCACGCTCTTCCTCCTCCCAGTGCTAATTAGAAATGACCAATCAGAGCCAGAGGGAGGGTCTTGGCGCTGTCAATCACCCTCATGTGGGTTTGTCACTCATACCCCCACTCTCCCCTTGCTCTGTGCTACACCACTGCTTCTTCCTGATAGCAGAGCTTGTGGTGAATGCTAACGCTAATGACCACCAATGATCTTGGATAAATGGTTTTCCTGGAGTGGTAAGTTGTTTCTCTGCCATTAACACATTTAGCAGTGTGTACACGAGGTTGATGACGGTGCTAACACACTCCTTCTGGCTCTGATTGATTGTTTTTGACCAGGAGTGCTAGTGCTAGCACTGGGAGGTGCTCAGTATATTACCCTAATAGAGTGACAGTTTTAAGAAATATGTGTAAAAAAAAACATTTTTGTAAAAGTTGCTTAGCTGCTTTAAACTTAGGCCGATTCTCATTTATTTAGAATACAAGTTTCTTTTAATCTTGAAATGTGACTGTCTCTACTTAGAATAACTAATTTTATGTATCTTGCAGCATGAGAAGGCATCTCAAAACATGTTTGACCATCTAGTGGAAGAAAATGGCTTGATAGGAGTCATGGAGCACCACGGCCTGGTGCCGGAAGAGGACCGGCTCTTTATAAAGGAACTGATCGATCCTCCAAAAGTTGAAGAAATTACTGAGGTACCATCTGTTCAGTTTTTGAAATGCATGAGTATAATCTTCAACTGGGTCTTTGTTAGTCTGGTATAATGTGTTGCTCTACCACCATCTTATCATCACCATCTTTGAATGTGATAAACTTTCAAGCATAGATATAGAAAATCATGTAAATTGGAGAAGGTACTTTTCTACAAAAGAAGTGAAAATTCGTCATCAAAACAGTTTAACTGGAAAAATAAAGGTTAAATAAATAAAAAAAAGAAGGAATTAACTATACTGTATAAAACCACCACATTATATCAAAACATGAATGTACTTCTGACAAAGGACAATTTGTATTTCTTTTCTCACTCTCTTTCTTTCTGTGGAATCTGAAAATATAACTTTAAAAATTAGTTGTCGTCTCCAACAGTGGCCACACCATGGCCGACCCAGAGAGAAGGCCTTCCTCTATGAAGTTGTGTCCAACACCAGGAACAAGATTGATGTGGATAAGTGGGAATATTTTGCGAGGTGACTTTGGATTTAATTCTTCTCCCAAAATTTCAATCTCATCTTAAATTCCATACATTTTTAAACATATTATTTTTCCTCTTCTCATATGTCAGGGACTGCCATCACCTGGGTATGAAGAACAACTTTGACTGCCATCGCTTGATTAAATTTGCCAGAGTGTGTGAAGTTGATGGGATGATGCAGCTCTGTTACAGAGACAAGGTTTGATTTGTTTAATTCTTTTCCTTCTTATCAACATTAAGATTCAAAATGACAATATTTGCAACTACATGTTGTCATTATTGTCAACAGGAGGTGTTCAATCTGTACAACATGTTCTACACAAGGTTCTCTTTGCACAAAAGAGCCTACCAGCATAAAGTGGCCAACAGCGTAGAGTGGATGTAAGGAGCCCTTGACATTCCTGGAGTTTGGTGGATGCTTTTCTACTTTATTACTTTTTATTTCATGCAATGTTTTCTTACCATTACAAACTGGGTTTTCCTTCAGGATCAGAGATGCTTTTCTGGAAGCAGATCAGCACATGGAGATTAAAGGCCATGATGGGAAGACGTTCACCCTCTCCACAGCTATTGATGACATGGTGGCATACACTAAGCTGACTGGTGAGTAAACTTACACAACAATGTAGAAAAACATAAGAGTATGTTAGTTTAATTAAATGTGGATTTTAAAGGCCAATATAAACAGCTGTTTTTTATTTTAACTGTGCAAAATCAAAGGGACAGAAATAAAAATAAAGCTATACAGTTTGTGTCTACAAAGTCCATATGGGTAAAACTGGCATTAGCAGTCATAATTTAAAGCTGATAGTTTGCTTAGCACTTATTTTAATACCATTTTTGAACAGAACAGAAACTTAAAGTAATTAACATAATCAGAAGTATATTCATCTAGATTCCCCCCACCCTCATTTTCCTTCTACAAAACCCTGCTTGCTACTCTACCTTGTACACAAGATACTTCAACATATTTTTACTTAAGTAAAAGAGTAGCCATCCAAGAAATGTAATTAATCAAATAACCTTAAAAAAGGTTCTATAAAAAGGCTTCTCAATACTGAATGACAGATCATAACATTAATATATATTTGGGAGCAGTACCTTCTATCTCTATCAACATTTTCTCAATCCATGAGAATTTAGAACTGACTTCAATGAAGTTCAATCAGTTCACCACACAATGCTTTTCATGATTAGTACATTTACCTCTCATGCACAGCACCTAATAGAGCAAGCAAAAGGTTAACAGCTTCATGCCATCCATCCATTTTCTTTACACCTTTGTCCTTAGTGGGGTCGGAAGGAGTGTTGGTGCCTATCTCCAGCTAACATTCCGGGCAAGAGCCAAGGTTCACCCTGTACCGGTCGCCAGTCTATCACAGGGTATCACAGAGACATGTGTAACAGTTATGGGCTACGCAGCTAACTGCGGCTACAAATGCAGCATCAGAAGATGGTTCGTTTTTGAAGGAGCCTGAGGTGTGAATGAAGACACAGCACTGTTTTAGTTTTGGTGTGAATGTATTGATGAGTTGGGGGGGGAGGGGAAACAATTACAAATACACAATGAGGGACAACTTAATTCCAAATAAATCAATTCAAAGATCAAAGTCCTTGTCCTTAGCTCACCATCAGTTTCAAAGAGGATCTGAAGATCTTATCCATCATGGAAAAAAAAAAAAAAAAAAAACGACCTAAAAGGCCAAAAAAAACCATTAAGTGTTTTATCAAACAATATGTGCAAACACACAAATGCAATAAATATCGAATTCAAATGTAATTATTAAATATCTAATAATTAAACTAAACATTTCAGTCAGGTTTAAATTAACCATAATTTAAATAAACAAAAAGAATATCAATCATATTTCAAACTAATCAATTTAAGGTTGAAAAGTTGAAATCAAAGTTCACTTTCCAAATATCAATCAAGGAAAAATAAAATAACTCAAATACTCAAGCAGAGTGGGGAAAGAAAAAATAAATAAATAAATAAATTATATTGCGCAATAGCAACTTAAATGTAGCTACATCCTATTTTAAATCAAGTTCATTCATTACAAAAGTAGTGAAATTGGAAAAGAAATCTTGCACAAAACCAACGATCATGTTACCTTTGATCAGTGTGGGCAATATTAGACTGCGATCAGCTGTGATAATCCCGGGGACGGCCCAGGTAACAACCGCCGACTGTTCTAATAAAACAACGCTCCAATGAGCAATCGAGCAAAATTTTCATGCTGAACAATACTGCTATCCTACAAGCAAACTCACCAATAGTTCAAATCAGTTGTTGCAGAGATTTGGGTGAATTTCCAGGATGAAATTATCAGCAAGACACCAACAGCCAGCCACAATCACAGTGGAACAAGTGATGTTGTTCAAACTGCGCTGGAGGCGGGGCTTTAAATAAGTTGAAGAGTTTGGGGCATCACAGGAAGTGGGCCCGCAACAATAAAAGTCTTTACTAATTGAGGGTTACACAGGCAGGACAAACAACCATGCACAAACACTCACACCTAGTGGCAATTTGGAGAGGCCAATTAACCTGACAGTCATGTTTTTGGACTGTGGGAGGAACTGGAGTACTGGGAGAAAACCCACACATGCACAGGGAGAAGAAGGGAGAGAACATGCAAGCTCTGGGGCTGGGAATTGAACCCAGAACCTGCTTGCTGCAAGGCAACAGCACTACCAACTGCACTACTGTGCAGCCCCCAGTTTTATGCCATTAACCTTGTTAGGGGTGCAATTAAAAACTCCTTCCAGAATTTCACTTAGCCTGGTATGTGCAGAAAACTTCATTTCAAGTGGCTTCATCTCTGCGACACAGTAGAGATCTTGCACTCAAATAGATGGAAGGCAGCATTATTATGGACTATTTTAATTTACAACAAAAAGTAATCAGCACAAAGTGACATTGCATTTCTAACATAGAAACATCTGAGTTTTTGTTCCATTCAGATGTATTTTTTTTTCTGGAGTACCTCCCAACATTTTGTTATCAATTCTGGAGATCAGACTTTTGTATGAGGATTTTAAATTAACGTGGTGACTGGCGCATGGGTTGAAGGAAATATCAGAGTTGTGAGTATATAGGAATGTTTTTATGGACAGCTGTTCAAATTATACTCTTTCTGTATGAAAATGGAGAATAAAGAATTTCGTAAATTTTTCTGTTTTTTTAATATATATTTTCAAACACAGAGTCTGAATTTTTAGAGGATTTTAAATCTATTTCTTTTGAACATTTCTTTGTTTTTCTCTTTGCCTTTTAGATGCTATATTTGATCAGATATTGAATTCCTCTTCCGAGGAGCTTCAGAGGGCAAGAGAAATACTGGAAAGGATAATGCGAAGAGAGCTCTACGTGTGTCTGGGGGATTTTTCATCCCAACAACCTCAGGCCATTATTGAAGTATTTTTGTTTTATTGTCACTTCGTACATTTCAAATGTAATCAGTAACACTGTAACTATAATGTTTGATTTTTAAGTAAAAATCTGGAAGTTGTAACATTTTATGTGGTTTCTGTTTAGGCTCAATGGAACAAACATCTCAGAGGGGGAAACCCAGACGATTATGTAGTGGAAGTGAGTTTTAATGCAGATAGGATCTGTTTTTTTTTTTTTTGACTGAGGCAATTAATTGTGATATTTGCAATTTAATCTCTGAAATATTATTTGTAACCTCAAAGTATTTATTATTTAGTTAGTCAAGTATAACTATGGAATGGGGGCAGAAGATCCAATAAAACATGTGAGGTTCTACAACAAGCAAAACACGGATGAGGCCGGGCCCATCAACAGAGCTCAGGTGAGAATGAAATAGAAATTTTCTTAGATTCTTGATTTGCTCATTTCTGTCACTTGTGTTCTTCTGAAGTGAGATCATTTGAATTTTCACCACAAGTGTTTGTAACTTATGGTTCAATAAAAATGCCATGTGCTGCTTATATCTCTTTCAGGTATCTCTACTTCTTCCAGAGCACTTTGAAGAGAAGAAATGTAGAATCTACACAAAGAGAACAAGTAATGAGGATCTGGAGGCTGACAGAGAGATGTTTAACACATTTGGCCCTGCACAACCACATCAAGCCTGAGGTATTTCTGGAGGCTGTAATTAGTCAAATATGGTAGACATCAGCAATTTTTAGTTTGCTGTGATTCATCACTTTCTAATGTTATATTAACCTGTATGTGAAAAATATTAGGAGTTTATCTACTTGAATTTGATTTACTGACCAAATTTGTGTTTATTCCACAATGTAAATATCTGTTTAGGTTAACATTTTAAAACTATAAAAATACAGTATAACATAACTTTATATTAATTAATAGTCTTGCACCACCACTTTCTGTAAGAAGTGATTCCACAAAGGTAAAACCAGTGATGTAGAGTTATTTTGCTTTTACAACAGTCAGAATTAACTTTTGCTGCAGTGTGGTTGACTTTTTATGTCACAATTTATGCATTTTCATTTATTATGTACACTGTTCACTCACACAACTTGCAATATCTGTCTTTTCTGTTTTTTAGGAAGTAATCATGGCACCTACTGTGAAACCTCTGAAACCAGGTTGGCATAACCACAGAACTTGAAAGAAATGCATTTTATTCTTTATTCTTGTCAATAAGTATAACCATGCACAAATTTAAATGGGTTTGTAAAAGTGCAAACAAACTTTTTGCATTTAAAAAGGATTGTAAGTTAATCTTATATGGATTTTTTTTTCTTAAAGGTGAAGTTTTTCATTAACATAGAGAATATTTACATATTAAGAAATACAGTGAAAAAGATACTTTTGAAACTTTATTCAAATATTTGATTTATCATTTGTGATTCTTCTGTTATTTTTGGGTGTTTGGTTTAAGGGTATATGATTTATTAGTTTTATTCATACTTAATTAGTTTTGGTAAATTACGTTTGTTGTCATCACCTTCCAGGTCGGTTGACATTACAAATATGTCTTTGGGTATCATTTAAATAAAATATTATTCTTGACTAAATGTATAATAGTGCCATTCAATCTGGACTTGAATGTGAAAATTTTCTCACAAGTGGTGAGAATGTAATCATTTTAATAAACTTGTTTTAAAATAAAATGTGAGACGTCACGTGTTTAATTTCTTTGTGCTATACATTTGTTTTTTTGTTACATCTAACAGACTTTACCAGAGCTCAGCTGTAGAAGTGTCATTGATCTTCCACACACTAAAGAACTCAAGAAGAGTCTTGTAGATACTGTATATCGCTAATGTGAAAATCATTTGAACAGCTGAAAAATTTAGACTTAAAGTATTCATTTTATTCTTTTAATTTAATTATTTTAATTTTTATTCTGACCAGAAGCAGTTTGAACAAGTTTTCATTTGGTTAAAGTGAAGGAGGTCTCTAGGACACTTTTTTTTTTTTTTTTACCAAAGATAATCAAAATATCATTGGAAAAATAACAAAATCTGGCCAGCAATTATAAAAACTGTTGCTTTTGAGAAGGCTATGAATATTACAATTTCAGTCTTTATTCCACCATTTAGAGAAAAATAAATCCACCTCTTATATCTTTATTATTGTCTGGTTTAGTTGACAGTTTTAATATCTGATCTGCTTTAAGAAAACAAATTAAGAAATAAGTTATGAAGCCTAGGTGTAGATTCAACCTGTGAGACTGTGAGATCTTCTGGCATCATCGATTGCGATGCCTCTGCCTCAACCAACCAGGACCTGGACTTTATCAAGGAGCAGATCACAGGACCGACAGAGAGCAGCTTAGGTCGAGGCGAGAAGGTGATCAACGTGTTGAAGAAAATAAACCGCACACACTCTATGTGTCTATTCCTGGCTGTGTTATTGCAACATTCATATTTTCTGCAAAGTCTAAAAAAATTATTCAATCTTCTCAAGTTTGGGCCTTATAAAATCCTGTACCCAGTGGTGTCCAAACATTTTACTTTGTGGGCCAAAATGCAAAAGCAAAGCACTCTGATGGCATTATTTCCCCCAAATTAAATCCCCAAAATGCTTGAGGATTTTTTAAATTCACATAGCTACAAAAGTAAGATTATAAAATGTCTTTAATTTAACATATAAAACTTGCAGCAACCCCCACTGTTGCAAATCACAGAGGTGACCTTTCTAATTCTTGGCTCTGTACACCACCATTTTAAATCATCCGACAGTCATGTGATCACATCAGCAGTAGTGATCCAGGACATAAGAACCAAACTACAACACATAATGGTACCACAGCAGAATTACCACAGAGACATGTAAATGAAGATAAATGTCCATCTATTATTTATATTGTCTCCAACATAGAGTTGAATTTAAATGGAAGAATTTGGTGGCATTAGTTGCAATACCAAAACCCACCACCATCCATTGGATGGAAAGTTTCAGGACATGTTTACAGTAAAAGGGTAATGCCACAGGTGTTTGGACTGATGTGGATTGTAAAGTGTGTTTGTTGAAGAGGGATTGACGTCATTATAAATAACCACACCTGAATCATAAAGCATATGTTTTAGCCTCCTAAACCAATATTTACCAATGATGAACTCATTTGTTTTTTCTTCTCCATAGTGGCCTTACAAAGGCCGTTCTAAAGACAACAAAAGGAACGATATCATTCTAACAAAAGGAAGGTCTTTATTAGGTTAAAGTGAAGGACACTTGATATCAAAATAAATAATCAAAATATCAGTGGAAAAATAACAAAAGCTGGTCATAAATTATAAAAAGTGTTGCTTTTGGGGAGGTTCTGAATATTACAAGTTCAGTCTTTCCCATTTAGAGAAAATAAAGCAACCTCTTAAATTTTTATTATCTGTATAAGTTGAACGTTTTAATATCTGATCTGCATTAAGAATAGAAATAAAAGAAATAAGTTTTGTAATAATTCAGCTGGTTCTTAACTGTAAATTAAATTACATTAACATATCCTCCAGCCTATGAGTATTCGGTCTGTAGTATTGAATCAGTCTAAATGGCCAGGATTTCAGCATTTCAATGTGAATCATTTAGTGTGGCTGTGAACAAATCAATTTTAGGAAGACATTTCTGGGGTCAGGGTTATGTTTTTATTTAATCCATTCTTTGTACTAAGATTAATATAACTATATTACGAAATAACATGATAGTGCTTGGAAATTTATTTTCCTCCATGACAGCAAGCTTCTGATGGTATAATTTGTTAGTAAAATATTCTGCTTGAAGTAAAAAGCTTGCTTGTTATCCGTCAGCATGACAAACAAATTAAAGTTAAAAGCATTCAGCTGATCCAAAACACGCTGATGCCAGTGAGCCGCCACATCCAAACAGAATGAGCCACTGAGGGTTCAATTCCCCACCTTTCTTTGTTTGTTTGAACACAGCATTGGGTAAAATATATTTACACTGAATGGCTTAAAGCTCATCTGTTACAATATTTGTTGAAAAAATCTGTAGGTTTTAGTCACTATATCTGACTTAAGATGTCTTGTTATGTGATGATAAAAGGTGGCTTACTTGGCTGTAGAACTTGTTAAGGTTCTGAGGGAGAGGCAGCCAGAACTGGACATCACTGAGCGTGACATCGTTGTGTGTAGATTGTTGCACTTTGCCCTGACCTGGGTGAGTTATGCCGAAACAAGCAATGTTGATCAATGTGCATCAGAAATTAAGCAGATTGTGGTATTTGCTGAGTAGTTTGTTAAGGAGGGGATAATATGTATTTTCCAGGCATATGGTGCCATTTTATCGCTCATTCAAGTAATTATGTTGTCTTCAGTTATAAAAACGCTGTAAAAAGGATTTTAAAAAATGTGACTTTGCATCTTTCGCCTTGATATTGGCCTCTTATTCTTTACAACGTCATTATAAAGTCATAACAGTGGTAAAAAAATTAAAGTTAAAAGCGTTCAGCTGATCCAAAACATGCTGATGCCAGTGAGCCGCCACATCCAAACAGAATGAGCCACTGAGGGTTCAATTCCCCACCTTTCTTTGTTTGCAGTCCACAGCTTTGGAGCTTTTGTAAAAATATTATAAAAAAAAATACTGTGTGTTGTAAAATAATAAAAGCAATCCACTGCCCATTTGTGGAAGAAGGATGTAATAACTTTGTCATGTTGGATTTAAGTTTCCTGACCCACATGCAAGTACTCTCAACACCGGTTTAGTGAAAAGGTTTTTTTAATTGTAGATGGTTCGTACAAATTAAGTCCCACAGGATGGTAGGGGTTCTGCTTGGGTTCTGTTGGAGAGGGGGAGAGATTAGTAGGGGCCGGAGTCGAGGGATCTTGACGGGTTTGACTTATCGGGCTTACTGTCTTTCGTGTGGCCGTAGCTTGAAGGGGAGGGCTAGGATCCGGGAGATGTTTGGCTTCGGCAGGAGGGATCTTAATGTCCAGGCGTGGTTCTTGGCTTGTTCCTGGCGGCTCGCCGTTTCCTGAAAGCAGACACAAAATTACTTGAGTCCTCTCAAAAAAACATCTAAGCAGGGATTCAGGGTTGACTCTGACCAACGAAATGGGACAATCGAGCGATGAGTGACTGTTCCTCCGCTTCTTAAAGATCTGCCAGTCAATCATCTGGAATCAGCTGCCGGTGCGTCAGCCTGTCAGAGCTCTCTTCCGAGATCCTCTATAGAAAAGACCACTCACACTGACCCGAATCCTAACAAACTTCTTTTGAGAACAAAAGCTTTTCTTTATTCATTTAAAACCCTGTTAGGATAGCTCTTTCTTTTCAGCTCTTTATGAACTCTAGTTTTGTGAATCCACCTGTATTCCTCTTTTTTACAGATGAATACAAGTGGTGCTACCTCCGCTGCTCGTCAAGATCATCGACACGCCTCAGTTTCAGCGACTTCGAAACATTAAACAGCTCGGAGAAGAGTTATGTTTACCCTGGAGCAAACCACACCCGCTTTGAACACAGCATTGGGTAAAATATATTTACACTGAATGGCTTAAAGCTCATCTGTTACAATATTAGTTTTGTAATATAACCACACCTGAATCATAAAGCATATGTTTACCAATGATGAACTCATTTGTTTTTTTCTTGGCCGTACAAAGGTCATTCTAAAGACAACAAAAGGAACGATACCGTTCCAACAAAAGGAACGA
>NW_006800959.1:0-1208 GCF_000485575.1 Poecilia formosa | reverse complement strand
AAAACCCTGTTAGGATTGCTCTCTTTCTTTTCAGCTCTTTATGAACTCTAGTTTTGTGAATCCACCTGTATTCCTCTTTTTTACAGATGAATACAAGTGGAGCTGCCTCCGCTGCTCGTCAAGATCATCGACCCGCCTCAGTTTCAGCAACTTCGAAACATTAAACAGCTCGGAGGGAACAGTTATGTTTACCCTGGAGCAAACCACACCCGCTTTGAACACAGCATTGGGTAATATATATTTACACTGAATGGCTTAAAGCTCATCTGTTACAATATTAGTTTAAAAAAAATCTGTAGGTTTTAGTCACTGTATCTGACTTAAGATGTCTTGTTATGTGATGATAAAGGGTGGCTTACTTGGCTGTAGAACTTGTTTAGGCTCTGAGAGAGAGGCAGCCAGAACTCAACATCACTGAGCGTGACATCGTTGTGTGTAGATTGCTGGACTCTGCCATGACCTGGGTGAGTTATGCAGAAACAAACAATGTTGATCAATGTGCATCAGAAATTAAACACATTATGATGCTAACTGAGCATTTTGTTAGAGGGGATAATATGTATTTTCCAGGCACCTGGTGCCATTTTATAGCTCATTCAAGTAATTATGTTATCTGCAGTTATAAAAATGCTGTAAAATAGATTAAAAAAAATGTGACTTTGCATCTTTCTCCTGGATATTAGCCTCTTATCCTTTACAACATGTCATTATAACATCATAACAGTCGTAAAAAGATTAAAGGTAAAAGCATTCAGCTGATCCAAAACACGCTGATGCCAGTAAGCTGCCACATCCAAACAGAATGATCCACTGAGGGTTCAGTTCCCCACCTTTCTTTGTTTGCAGCCCACAGCTCTGGAACTTTTGTAAAAATACTATAAAAAGAAATACTGTGTGTTGTAGAATAATAAAAGCAATCCACTGCCCATTTGTGGAAGAAGGATGTAATAACTTCTTTTGAGATTGAGAACAAAAGCTTTTCTTTATTCATTTAAAACCCTGTTAGGATTGCTCTCTTTCTTTTCAGCTCTTTATGAACTCTAGTTTTGTGAATCCACCTGTATTCCTCTTTTTTACAGATGAATACATTTTCTATTTAGATAATTAACAAACCAGTAAAAAAGTTAGATATTTAGGTTATCAGTTGGGTTTCTACATGGATGTCCTTGTTGATGTTCCTCTTTTTGTCATTTTGTCAGGTATTTAAT
>NW_006800958.1:35432-40319 GCF_000485575.1 Poecilia formosa | reverse complement strand
TCACTGAGTGCAACTTTCTTCTTCACAAAATGTAAACAAGGTAATGAATCGATGAATTAAGTAGTACACTGTATCGGTGCTCCAGAGGGAAATTTACGTTAGTACAGCTCGTCCAAAGAACCAACAACATAGAACATGGGTCAACAGATGCCTGAGTTTGCAGCCCGGGGTGGCGTTGCCCTTTTTTTACATGATAACAACAACATTAGGGTGGAATAAATGAAAAAAGTCATATCTCACATTGTGTCCCGCGTATGTTTGTAAGTAAATAAGTTTGTTAATATTGTCCCAGCTTGTCCACCCAGTCATAGTCTTGACAAGAGATGGAGGGTTTATCAATTGGCAGAGCTCCAATTCAGTTCCCCTGATGTCATGGGGAGGGGAGCAGGAGTGGGGACAGAAGATCTTGTTTACATAAAATCCAGGAGAATTTGCGATAGCCAGCCGTTCAAGGCCGACACAGGGGATCAAGTTCAGATGCCAACAGTTGTTTTGGATCAGACCGACTCCTTTAATTTCCGTCTCACAGCTACATCTCAATAGCAATACATCATCCTAATTTGTGGTCAGTCCCACTGAGCAGAGTTTTCAACCTCTTCAAAGTGTATTCCTTCCCTCCAGCAAGTTTCAGGAACTGCAACTGGCCTGCAACTGTTAGCAAGAATTGCTTCCAGTTAGTGATTCTGCTAACATAGCATCAGAGTGCTGATAGGACGGCCCATACCCTCGCAGAACCGGGGAAGCCTCGCAATCGCCACAACAGTGCCAGACGTTGTCAGAATTTCTTTATGCCAGGTAACCACCAAAACAAAAGCGCAGAAATCCTGTTATCAAAAATCCAGTTATGTAGACATCTTAAACATCCTCAACAGACAAAATGGACAGACACACAGTCTTCCACTTCCTCCAGGAATCCATTGCGTATCCAGCTGCATATGTCCCGTGGAGACAAGAGGACTCTCCTTTAAAAAGCATTCTTGTCAAGAAAATTTGATCAACTGCATTGAGAAATCAGATGACCAGATCCATAATTTGCAATTTGGAAGATATGCAAAGAGAGGCTCCAAAAAAAGACAGCACAAAACATGGAGCAAAAGCAGAGCAGATGGGGGAGGTAGCGCAAGAAGAAACAAATGTCTGCCTTCACCGAGAGCAGGAAGAGACAGAATTTTAGAAAAAGCAGAAGGTTAACCTCCACATCAAAACTAAATCCAGTACTAATGCTATGCCCAAACATAAATGTAGAAAAAATTGATAAATTTAAACAACTTAACTATGAAAATGTTGGATATTATAAGAACCACTGATGTCTTGACAATCTACCCACAGCTTTCCTTAAGAAACTCCAAGCTGTCGTTGCATCTGATCTGATTCAAAAGGTAAACTCATCTCTCTTACCAGGTGTTTTGCCCAAACAATTGTTAAACCAAACAACAATCTGCAGAATTACAGACCAATCTCCAACCTCCCATTCATCAGCAAAATTATTGAAAAGGCTCTGTCTAAAGAGGTAAATGGCTTCCTGACGATGATCCAGCGAATTGATGTCTTTCCGTGCTCACCAGAGTACGAAGACCACCTTCGTCAAAGTGTTCAGTGACATCCACATAAATACAGCCTGTGTAAGAACCACAGTGGTGGTTCGGTTGGACCTCAGTGCAGCTTCTGACACTGTTGACCATGAGATATTATTGAACCAACTGGAGAGTTGGGTAGGACGCTCTGGTCCAGAACTCAGTTGGTTCGAATCTTACAGAGCAGGGATATTTTGTTTCAATGGGTAACTTCTGAACGAGGCAGACAGAAGTCACTTGCAGGGTCCCCCAATGCTCAATCCTGGGACCCCTCCAATTCAACATCGACATGGTGCCAGTCGCTAAAATCCCACCTGTGTAGAGTTACCTTTGACTATTAAGAACTGAAACATTCATCAATACATTTGAAGTGCATTGATGATTTTGATGATGGCATTGACAAAATATAATGTTTATAGGCTGTTTCACAACTGGAGACAGTGTAATGTTTTTATGATATAAAGCATTTGAACTGTTTTGTTGCTAAAATGTGCTCTAAAAATAAACTTGACTTGACTACGATAAGTTAAGAAGCAGGTTGTTATTCAGGATTTACATTAATGATTAACTTTAATGCCAAACCTTGTAAAAATGTTGGGTGAAACCTTGGCAAGATTACTTTTACAACTGGAATCTTGAAGTTGGGTGGAACCGATATCTGCCAAACCTGATTGGCTGCAGCCTCTTTACATGAACACATGATTCATAAATCCAAGGTCAAAACAATTTCTGATATCAGGAAATGAGACTCAGAGTCAGAACCAAAAATCAGAGCTGGATTCTTAAGATATTCACGTGAAATCATTCTGGATCCAAACACAGCACACAAGGAGTTGGGACTTTCAGAGGGGAACAGGAAGGCAACATGGATGAAACAACCACAGTTTTATTCTAGTCATCCAGACAGATTTACTGTTTATCATCAGGTTCTGAGTAGAGAGAGTCTGACTAGATGTTGTTATTGGGAGGTGGAGAGGAGAGGGGGAGTTTCTGTAGCAGTCGCATATAAGAGTATCAGCAGAGATGGAGGGTGGAATGATTGTGTTTTTGGACATAATACCAAATCTTGGGCATTATGCTGTTTTCAAAACATTTGTACATTTTTGCACAATAATATTCGGAAATAGATCTCAGGTCCAGATCCCTCCAGAGTCGGAGTGTACCTGAATCACAGAGCAGGTATTCTGTCCTTCTACAGTGTCTCTGAAAGAATGACTCTCCTCCGCAGAGTCCGGACCAGATTCACTGAACCGTTACATGCTGGGGTTTGGGTTGGAATCTCTGCCGAGTTCTGTAAACTTAAATAATGAGATTCTCTCAGTTTATTGCTCAATTTGGTCTTAATTTTTGTTTGCTTATCTGTGTTTGACTAGGAAAATAAGTGAACATGATTTTTTTGTGTTATAATATTCTCTTGATTCATTTATGGGTTTTTACCTGTAACAAGAAAATTATCTGTAAATCATTTGTGATGGTGCCTCATGTAAATATTTGCTTGTAAATGAAGTTATTATACATAGGTTGTTTTCGCACCTGATAGTACGGTAGACTGATCAATTGGAGACCAAACTTGCAACATCTGTTGCATTTTCAGTTCACTTTCAAACTGCATTGTATCGAACAATCCAAACTCCTAAAACAATTGTTCAACCTTCACACCTGTTGGGGTGCTGCACCAAGAATCACTGAGGGTAACAACACAAATACCTGTAAAGAAGACAGAGCACTGACATTCTTCACAAAAAGTAAACAAATGGAGAGCCATCAGATTTTAGTGTTTGTAAGATTTCTCCTTGGTGCTTGCAAAAAAACCATGAGCTAATTCTCCCACTAGTACTAACCTAGAGCAGTTGTTTTGAATAAAGAACTAACCAATGAACAAATTGAAAACTAGGTTTGTGGGCGGAACAAAGTTCTCTTTTTTGGTCCGCATCACAGTTTGATTACACATTCACAACTCCTCAAACGAACCGTGCTGTCTGTGCAAAAGAACCAGAATTCAATTAAATCGGACTAAACAGTGTTAGTGTGAACGCACCCTAAGTTTTTATTTGTACTCCTTCAAAATGGGACGTTATGCTGCTAGCACTTAACTTTCATCAATAACTCATAGATGGATATAATTTTGTGACTATATAATTGCATTAATTATTTGGGAGATAATGTTTGACATGTGCTACAGTTTTTTGCATCTATAAAATATGATTTTGTTCAGATATCATCAGCTTTTGTAGAACTTCTCATTATAAATAAATACAATATGGACATACCAGACAATAATCTATTCAGATCTATAGACTGAGATATCAAATGTAATAAACACTCTACTGGTTGTTTTTCATGTAGTCATTGACAAATAACCTATGTCTGTGTGATAAATAAAAAAATTAATTGATTTAAAGCAGAATGGATATCTGGGCTTTTATTTTTAATCAACAAATGCTATTGTTGTCTAAATCAGCCAACCAATGAGAGGCCCTATCATTTTTTTGTAACATAAAATAAAACTCAAATAAGGAAATAAGTGAGGATCTGAGTTTATGCTTGGAGCAGGGTTAAATGTAAGAGATAACAAATGCACTGTGTTTAATTAGCTTAGTTTAATTAATCTAGATTAAGTTTTGACAGTTTCCAGTCAACAGGAGTGCAAGTGCTATTAAAAAAAGACAAAACGTAACATGTAATAATAGTTCTCAGTTATATCTGTATATAATCATGCAGGCTTTATTAAGCATAGTTCTCATGAACAGTTGGGTCCATTCATATTGTCTGTCTTTAACAACAGCAATTATTACACCACTGAAAAAAACAACTATCTGGACAAATCATTAAAGCAGAATCAATCTCCAACCTCCCATCCATCAGCAAAATTATTGAAAATGCTCCGTTAAAGAGGTAAATGGCTTCCTAACGATGATCAATCGATTTGATGTCTTTCAGCCGTGTTTCCGTGCTCACCACAGTATGGAGACGGTCTTCATCAAAGTGTTCAATGACATCCACATAAATACAGCCTGCGTAAGAACCACAGTGGTGGTTCGGTTGGACCTCAGTGCAGCTTCTGACACTGTTGACCATGAGATATTATTGAACCAACTGGAGAGTTGGGTAGAACGCTCTGGTCCAGAACTCTATTGGTTCGAATGGTGCCAGTCGCTAAAAACCCACCTGTGTAGAGTTACCTTTGACTATTAAGAACTAAAACATCCATCAATACTTTTGAAGTGCATTGATGATTTTGATGATGGCATTGACAAAATATAATGTTTATAGGCTGTTTCACAACTGGAGACAGTGTAATGTTTTTATGATA
>NW_006800958.1:30203-34432 GCF_000485575.1 Poecilia formosa | reverse complement strand
GACACTTTGAGGACGTGACAGCAGCTGTGTCAGAGCTCAGAGACAAACTACAGGACGTCCTGAGAGACTCATGGACAGACATCTCACTGATGGTCACCGAGGTGGATGTTCTACTGGCAGAACCAGAACCAGAACCAAAACCAAAACCAAAACCAAAACCAGAACCAGAACCAGAGCTAAAGAGCAGAGCTGGACTCCTAAAACATTTATGTGAAATTACTCTGGATCCAAACACAGCAAACACACGACTGAGACTATCAGAGGGTAACACAAAGGTGAAGGTGATGGATAAAGATCAGTTTTATTCTAGTCATCCAGACAGATTCACTGGTTATTATCAGGTTCTGAGTAGAGAGAGTCTGACTGGACGTTGTTACTGGGAGGTGGAGTGGAGAGGGAAGGTTTATGTATCAGTCGCATACAAGAGTATCAGCAGAGAAGGAAATGGGAATGAATGTGTTTTTGGATATAATGATAAATCTTGGGCATTATATTGTTCTCAAAACAGTTATGGGTTTAGTCACAACAGCATCTGGACCTCCATCTCAGGTCCAGTTTCCTCCAGAGTCGGAGTGTACCTGGATCACACAGCAGGTATTCTGTCCTTCTACAGCGTCTCTGAAACCATGACTCTCCTCCACAGAGTCCAGACCAGATTCACTGAACCGATACTGGCTGGAGTTTATGTTTGGGAATCAGCAAAGTTCTGTAAACTTAAAAAGCCAGATTATCTCAGTTTATTGTTCAATTATTAGTTGTCAGGGTTTCAGCACAGTTGTTTAACTTCTGTTTTTCTTTGGTTTCAATTTTTGTTTTGTATATGTGTAGGAAAATCAGTAATTATGTATTTCTGTGTTTTTGTTTCATATTGTTGTGGGTTTATACTTTTGACAGGAAAATTATTAGCAAAATCCTTTGTGATGGTGCCTCATCTAAGCATTTGCTTGTACATGAAGTTATTATACTTAAGTTTTTTCACTCCTGACAATCTAGTAGTAAGGCTGTAGTGATTCCTTGAATGATTTGAGTACCTCTATTATTAAAAATCCTTGAGGAAACTTTATCTGCTCCTGCTTGGTGGCGGTGAAGAGCGCGGCGGGTGTATCAGGTGAGCGGATAATCTGAACCAAACCGGGACTGAGGTTTTGAGGAAGACCAGAGTTCGATTGTTCATTCACACCTCCCAGTTCTTTTCTAAGCAAAAGAACTAGTTTGATTAAAGGGGACTAAACAATGCTGGTGTGAATGCACCACACGTTTAGTATTTATTGTCTTTCAAATGTTTTTATGCCTAAAAATCTTAATTCTATAAATGTTTTGGGTGATAATGTCTGACATGCACTACAACTTTGTGCATCTATTTTTATTCTGATATTAGCCTTTCTAGAATTTCTCATTATAAATAAAAGCAATATGACCATAACACACCATAATGTAACCTGATCTATATATAGAAATATCAAATGTATTAATCAGCCTAATGAAAACTGTTCATTNATCTCACTGATGGTCAATGAGGTGGATGTTCTACTGTCAGAACCAGAACCAGAACCAAAGAGCAGAGCTGGGTTCTTAAGATACTCATGTGAAATCACTCTGGATCCAAACACAGCAAACAGACGACTGAGACTATCAGAGGGGAACAGGAAGGTGAAGGTGATGGATAAACATCAGTCTTATTCTAGTCATCCAGACAGATTCATAAATAAGGTCCAGGTTCTGAGTAGAGAGAGTCTGACTGGACGTTGTTACTGGGAGGTGGAGTGGAGAGGGAAGGTTTATGTAGCAGTCGCATACAAGAGTATCAGCAGAGCAGGATGGGGTAATGAATATAAATTTGGATATAATGACAAATCTTGGGCATTATATTGTTCTCAAGATAGCTTTGGGTTCAGTCACAACAGCATCTGGACCTCCATCTCAGGTCCAGTCTCCTCCAGAGTCGGAGTGTACCTGGATCACACAGCAGGTATTCTGTCCTTCTACAGCGTCTCTGAAACCATGACTCTCCTCCACAGAGTCCAGACCAGATTCACTGAACCGATACTGGCAGGAGTTTATGTTTGGGAATCAGCAAAGTTCTGTAAACTTAAAAAGCCAGATTAACTCAATTTATTGTTTAATTACTAGCTGTCAGGGTTTCGCACTGTTGTTTAATTTCTGTTATCTTTGTTTTTGTAAGTGTGTAGGAAAATAAGTGATTGTGTATTCTGTGTTTTTGCTTCATATTGATATATTTGTGGGTTTATACCTTTGACAGGAAAATTATAAGTAAAATCCTTTGTGATTTTGCCTCGTTTAAGCTTGTACATGAAGTTATTAGACTTAGCTTGTTTTCACCCCTGACAGTCCGAAGCTTTGTTAAATTATGTTTTACTATTTTGCGTACCGTTTTCCGGCCGGGTCATTATTAGGGTTGCACAGTGCTCTCACTTCCATCTATGAGTTGTTGACGAAAGCTAAGTGCTAGCAGCATAACGTCCCATTTTCAATGTCTGGGAGGATTTTATTGATTAATGATAATGTCCGAGTTTCTGTCGTTTTTCGGGAACTAATAAGCATCCTTAAAATAACTGGCTCGATGCCTGTAGTACGGCAGCTTTTCTCCTCCTGAAGCTCCTGCTTGGTGGGGGTGAAGAGCGCGGCGGGTGTATTTATACAGATGAGTAGATAAACTGAACATTGCGGGTAGCTGTGCTTTCAATGCTTTGCTTTACAGACAGACTGGAAAATAAATTTCATCCCAGTTGCACAAATGGGTGGTGGAGCGCATCGTGATGTTAAATGGCTGGTAGATCTGTTTCTGTGTGTGATGATAAGACCAGTTTTAAAGTCACTACACTGGCTCCCTGTAGCTCAAAGAATAGACTTTAAAATAATGTTACAGTTTTCTTAACAAACTTCCAGAAAACTGTAAAACAGCTGAAACACTGAGAGCCTTTAAATCTCGACTAAAAACCCAGCTGTTTACAGTTGTATTTGTAACGTAATCGATTACAAATTTAATGACTGCACTTACCTTAATATGTTTTGATTGTTGGATCTATGTTGCATGAATTTAGTTAGTTAGTTAGTTAGTTAGTTAGTTAGTTAGTTAGTTAGTTAGTTAGTTAGTTAGTTAGTTAGTTAGGTAGGTAGGTAGGTAGGTAGGTAGGTAGGTAGGTAGGTAGGTAGGTAGGTAGGTAGGTAGGTAGGTAGGTGAACAAAGGTTTCAAATCATGTCGCTAACATGGACACAAAAGCTATGATTAAGATGAAAGCTGGAGTATAGACATTTTATAAGGGTATTTGTGAGCCTGTTTCTATTATTGAATATAAATTCAGATTTTTGGATAACTTTTCTTCAGTTTAACTTAGAAAATGAGCTATTATTGTTACAGGTTAATTTTCTAAACTACAAAAAAGTAACTGCTAGGGAAGTTCAAATATTAAAAATTAGACTTTTATTGATATCCAATAGTAACACTACTGTTATATTAGATTTATCAATATTCTACTTCAGCAAATTTTTAAAATTTGGACTCATCGGAGTCCAAAATCCGATGTGAGATTCATCCATGCTGCAGTTCCTCACATCGTGTCTTTAGGAAACTTTCAAAACAAAAACAGAAGATTTGGGATGTATCTTACTTTTGACAGAGTTAAAGAATATAAATAATAGTCTTTACCACCTGTGTAAACTTTGCCGGTGAATGTTATAACACATAATATAAGTTTTATAATANAGTGCATTGATGATTTTGATGATGGCATTGACAAAATATAATGTTTATAGGCTGTTTCACAACTGGAGACAGTGTAATGTTTTTATGATATAAAGTACTTTGAACTGCTTTGTTGCTGAAATGCATTGTAAAAAAAAAATAAACGTGACTAAGATGAGATAAGAAGCACCTTGTTATTCAGTGTTGGCATCTGTAATTAATCTCATGGTCTTATAAAATGTTGGGTGAAACCTTGGCAGGATTATTTTTATCATATGAACCTTGAAGCTGGGTGGAACCGATATCTGCTGATGGGGAAACCTGATTGGTTGCATCATAGATTAGAGATCAAACTCATTTTTGTTTTCAGGAAGTGAAACTCAAACAGTCGCTGTGACTGAGAAGGAGAAATGGAGCAGAATCAACTACACCACAAAACAGTCTCCTGTTCCATCTGTCTGGATCTACTGAAGGATCCGGTGACGACTCCCTGTGGACACAGCTACTGTATGACCTGCATTAAAG
>NW_006800958.1:26972-28396 GCF_000485575.1 Poecilia formosa | reverse complement strand
GTTTGTCTCCGCTCACTGTGCTGCCTGCTGTTGGGACTAACTGAGATGCATTCTTTATTAAACGTCCATCTTCACTTCAACCTGGGTCTGTTTGGCGTTCTATCTCATCACAACGCATCAACATCATGACAAATGCTGGTGTGAATGCACCATAAATATTTTTGGGAGATAATGTCTGACATGTGCTACAACTTTGTGCATCTATAAAATGTCTTTTTGTTCTGATATTAGCCTTTCTATAATTTCTCATTATAAATAAAAAACAATATGACCATAACACACCATAATGTAACCTGATCTATATATAGAAATATCAAATGTATTAATCAGCCTAATGAAAACTGTTCATTGAGTTATTTAGAAATCACCTCTAATAAATAAACTGATTTAATACAAACTGTAAGTCTAGGCTTTATTTTTTGATGAAACCAACTGGTGTCTAGACCAGTTTTTAAACCTATAATTAAAAATATTTTAGGGTCAGAGTTCCTGAAACCATGATTTAAAAACCTTTGAAATAAAGTGTTTTTATTTTATTATGTTGGTGAAATTTATTGAACACAAAAATAAACTTGAAATGAGAAAATCAGTGTTATGAATATACGCTTAAAGCAGACTTGCATGTAAGAGAGGTAATAATTTTAATTGTGTTTGTTTAGTTTAGATAAATTCAGTTGTGATAGTTTCCGGTTCACAGGAGGCTTGAGGACAGTCTGGGTCAGACAATTAAAACCTGGTCACATGCAGCAGTAATATTATCCCAATAAACATCTTTGTCTTTCCCAACATGATCACTTGAAAATGAGCAGAAGTAGTTTTTACTTTTAAATTAAAAACTAAGAATTCCATTGCCCACCTTTTCTGTTTGTTAGGCTTTCCTCACGATTCGTCTGGTCTTCCTCGGGTCTCTTCCTCCTCGGCTGTTCGTCCTCAGAACCCCCTGACCCGCCCGGGCTCTGGAGGACACACAAGGAAAAACCTACTCAGAGGCATAAACAATCAAATACCAAACTATTTTAAAATACTGAATGACATAAAAATAAATTTATTTTATTCATTAAATGATCTCATGGAAGGTTGCCCAGGGCAACATAAAAAAAGGGGCGCAAAATTGGGAGTTGGAGCATTACATTGGTTTCAATTTTGCAACACTCAGAGAACTTCCTGCATTTAGCTGTTGCACATTGAGCACATAAGCTAAGTCGAGTTGAGTTAAAATGGCACAAATGTACAGAAACCCATAACTGGCAGAGGTAGGAAATAAATTCAAGAGCAGTTTCTTGGTGTTTTTCTCGTTTTAGTAAAATACAAGTTTTATATCTCATTATAATTAGATTGATCTCATATTAAAACTAAAATGTGTTCATATTTAAATAAGAAACCAACAGTAAAATGTCAACTATCAGGATGTTTACATTTTATTT
>NW_006800958.1:0-26422 GCF_000485575.1 Poecilia formosa | reverse complement strand
CATTCATATGAAAAATGCAAATTTAATACTGTAAATAAAATATCATTCCATGCCCTTATTTAGGCCTGGACAATAAATTTTCCTAAAAGTTATTCCAATAGGCAATAAAATAGTTTTTTGGAGATTATTTCCAAATTATCATAATGGTGATGGCGCAGTAATAATGCATAAACATATTCTCATAGATCAATGAACTTTAAATAATAAAGAACATTTAACACTGAAACGGGAAGGTATTTTAGATTTTCAGCTAAAATAAGTGTGGCAATGCAAAGATAGAAATAAAAAATAACATAATGATGATCAAATCAAATAATAAAGTTATCTCCACAAACTTACATTTATTAGTCCAAAAATAAACTCAGATTATAAAATACCTTTTTCTTGTCTTATTCGGCCTAAGAGTGAGCTCTGATACAGATCTGTGTAGATCTTATGCAGCCTTTCTATTTTAGTTCATTTCGGAGCATTTTAATAATGTCCGCTTTGGCTTCGTCTAATAAAGATTAAATATCTGCGTATTTCCTGATGTAAATTTGATGTGATATCAATCCTTAAATCTTCACGATACACCCGTAGCTCGTTCCTACCGAAAGAGGGATTTCTTCCTCCCCGTTTCCGTCTTGAGTAGACCCCGAACCATCGTTGTTCCGGATGGTGAGGCGTGGAGATTTACTAGCCTTAGCCTCGTTAGCCATGTCCGTTGATGTTTTGCTAGCCGGCCGGGATTCGGTCTGTAAAGTTTTTTGAGAGCATTTCCGACTGTCTTTCATAATCTATGTTGTTCAGAGTTGTTTTTTATGCTAACAAATATCAATATTTGTTGACCCAGTATGTATTAAAAACAATTAAAAAAAATATTATGGAGCTGCCTCCCTTTGCTGCTAACGCCATTCAACCGGAAGCGGAAGTAGAAAGTTTGTCCTTTGAACGAGTTTTGTAAGAGTCTTGAATTTTGTATCCTGGTGACTCATTAAAACGGTTTTGGTGCCACTTTTGAATTTTGTATCATGTTTAACGACTTTGTATCTCGTTTTAAGGAGAAAGTTGATCGTTTTAACGACTCAGTATTACTAAAGTTTCTCGTTTTAATGTGTTTTGTATCTCGTTACAATCAATGCGAAGGTCTGACATTAACGTGTTCAATGTTTCGTTATAATGAAGACTTTTTTGTTACAATGAGAAACTTTGTTTTACTGCTCCTGAATTTATATTTTAATTTATCAGATAAGCTTCCGTATTTAAAAGATCCATTTTACTTTTTTTTATATCCTTCTTCCCTCCACAAGAGGGAGCATCAGTGTTTTAAAAGCTTTGGTTGTACAAACCAAAGCTTTTTTTGTTTTTTGTGGCATTTATAAAAGATAGAAGTAGAGTTATTTGATGTATTTAAAAAAATGTATTCAAGTTAAAATAGATATTATTTTCTTTGCGATATTGTGAGTATTTATGTTTTATCTCATGTTTCAATGTCAAATACAAACATTTTCATTCTGAAGCCAAAATGAAATGTTTCTCCAGGTGATCAAACTCAAGCTGAAATGACGCACCTTGAGCGCAACAAAGGTCCAGCTGCGGGTTTTCTGGGTCTGGCGCTCTGTCTGCGGTGTTGCATCAAGCCGCACACCAGGTCGTGCGCGATCATCACGTACAGCAGGAAGATGAGCACAGCGGGATCCATTCAAGCAGAGCTAGCGCTCCTCCTGCAAAACCACCAGGTGTCAACAGAACCACAGGCTGATGGTGATGAAGAGGAAGAGGAGGAGGAGGTGAAGTTACCTTGATTTGCGCTCCAACTTCAGGCGCTCAGCTCGCACGTTTCTCCCCATGACAACGCGCCATGTTCAGAAATCCTCCCCTGATTGTTGTTAAAGGAGGATTTTCATGTTTTTTCTGATTTTTTACCCTGGTTTTCCCTCCTGCCTCCCTCGGAAACAGCAGATGGGGGTCGCGCTGCAGCTGCAGCAGCTCAGAGGGGACACCGGAGGATGTTGCCGTAGAGACGCGACCGTTGCTAAGGGCATCGTGTCGTCATCACTTCATCACGAGGTTCAGCAGAGTAAAACCTGACAGCAGGTTTACAGGCAAGAGGATTTAAAACTCGCTATTCAATATGTGAAGAAGGTTTTACTGGGATTTTATGGACAGAGAGTCAAAAAGTGTTGGTTTTTAAAATTATTTCACAAATAAATGTGAAAACTCAAGTGTGACATTTTTATTCAGCACCTCTAGATTATGACAAAGTAGGGACAGACTAAGGAAAATATAGAAAATAAGACAAGAAAGTCATATTATGAGAATAAAGTCTAAATAATATAAGAAACAAATTTTATGAATTCATCCTCATAATTAACTTAAAATTGTGTTTTTATCTTCTTATGAGTTTCTTTTAATAATATTATGACTTTATTCTTGTATTATGACTTCATTTGCCTAATTTTACTTTTTCTTTTCTTAACGTGGCCCTAATTCTCCGTTGTAAAATATAATCCACTAACAGCTGCAAACCTTTTGAGAGACGTCAGCTGAACTCCTGCAAAACAAATCATTTTTAACACTTATCCTAAAGTCCATTTGAGTCTGGACTTTGACTAAAATTAAGCTGTTTTTAGCCTTAAATGTTGCACAGAAGAGTATTTTTTGCTGTCTATTGCAAGTGATTTCTATTATGTTTGGTGTGGCTCTTTGTCCAGGGTGCCACCTTGTCAGGGGGCGGCGTGAGTACTAGAAGGAAAAACCTATCAGTTGCAAACTGAAAATGTTGTCTGTTGCTTTTTGAATATTTATCTGTACATGACAACTAGCTAGTGATGCTGAAGTTGATATTTGATGTCAAATTGGACATTTGACATTTCAAATTTTGAGCTGAAAACAGTTTTAGATGCATAAAATCTAGTTTTTATATTTCTCTGGGATAAAAATATGAAACATCACAATATATGGGAAACAAATGAGTTTACACTCATCAGATTTTTCAAAAATACATAATTCAGTCATAAGTCATATGGAGAGACTTGGTCTCAATAAAAAAAACCTAAATGTGTAAATGTAAAGGAAATAAAAGAAAGGAGACCAAAATGAAAGACAAGTGCTTTAAAATCTGCTTTATTTATGATCAGTTTGAAAGAGTCGACCACATCAGCATCAAGGTTTTTAATTTCTTCTCCATTTTTCATCTGAACACAAATATTAATAAAGCTGAAGAATCAGGTTAGAAATTAAAAAACTGCCTGAAAAGTGACATGATCTCCTAACAGCTCTTTGACATCTGGACTATTTTCTACCAGCTTCAGTAAAATGTTTAATTATTTTTGTTTTTATGGTTTTAATGGCTGATGAAAACACAGCTTATCTGAAACAAGTTCCCAAAGTTATTTGTAAGTTAATTTTATCTTATTCCAAGTATACTGATATTTGTACTAGAAATTTAGAGATTTAGTGTTTTTGCAGAGCTGTGGTCATTTATCAGAAGGAAGGTGAAGAAAACGAGACCAACAAACTAAAACCAGTCAGCATTTGGCACAGAAATAGAAAAAGCCAGGAAAATAAAGGATCAAAATCTAATCTAAAACTCCAAATCTGCTCATAACTGCCTGGTTTCCACTTCAGCGCCTGCTAACACAGCAGTGATTTATTATTCAGGCCCGTTTCATGCAGCTCAGCGGTACTGAGAGCTGCGATGTCGCTCTGACGGCCCCGTGCTGAAGGTCCGATCCCCTCAGATCTGCATCAATCAGCGCTCTGGCCTCCTGTTTTCTGTGTAAATGTGTGTTTGTTTACATGTAGGTGTGATCATTTAGGGTGACACAAGCAGTTCTCCTGCTGTGATATCACCTGCATTTCCCAAAACCACCGTTAGGTGGCAGCAAAGCTCCCCGTGTCACTCCTCCTCCTCTCTCTCTCTGACCTCGGCAGAGATCTGCAGGGCAAAGATAATCAGTTAAACTTAAGTAATTTTAAAAAATCATCACTTATTCTTGATATTTTTTTCATGAATCAGCAATTTTACACACGCCTAACGGTTCAAATACAGCAGATTGTAGTAGCTAGGGACCAGAACCGACCACAAACAGCTAATATCTGCTTTTAGCTGCTGATTTTAAAAGTTCAAACACCAAATATATTCTCCTGCTGATGAAGAGTGGATCTGAACTTCTTACTTTCACATCTAGAAAATCATATCTGATATTTTAAACTAATGTAGATGCTTTAAGGAATGTACAACCATTCCTTAAAACATAGAAAACAAAAAATGAAGAAACAAAAAAATTCTCACAAAAAATTCAGAAATTTTGAGATTAATCTCAGAAATCTTATGGGGAAAAAACTGGAAATTTCTGAGCTTGAAAAGCCAAACATTTGTGAGAAAAAAAACTCAGAAATTGTGATATTAATCTCAGAAAGTTTCTAGAAAAATATTGGAAATTTCTATAGTCTGTGCAGAAATTTCTGTAGACGATGAAACAATTCCTGCCTTAGACTATTAGACCATCTTTAATTTCTAAAACAATTTAAAATCACAAAGAAATTACATAACAACCAATAAACAAAATTTACAATAATTTAATGAAGCAATTAAATTATTGCTTCATTAATAATTTAATGAAGCAATAATTTGCTTCATTAAAGTCAACAAACCCCATTGTTGACTTTCTGTAACAATGGGGTTTGTATTGTACACCTAAAAATAAAAAAAGATCTTGCATGTTTGTCTTATTAAAAGTAAGACATCCAATTTTCTAACTTTGGGAGCTTATTTGGAGGAGGGGAAAAGAATAAAGCCTAAATTACCAGAAGATAAACTTTTTGGATCATAATTGGTGCATTTATTATGTTTAATAAATTAATTAAAAGCAGTTTTGGGTACACCAGAGTTTGCTTTTGAGTAAAAGCTCCTATTTACTATCAAATTATATAGAATGCTGAAAATGTGGTTATTAAAGACAAATATTTCTATTGCACCAAACATTTTCTATCAAAAAGAGATTTCAATTTGTTTGCAATAATTTTGGACTGATTAATAAAATGTTTCCATTTGTTGCAAACACCTGTGGACAAGCCTGATACTTAAATTAATAGTTGCTGCCCCCTAGTGGTGACTTTGTTTTCAACAGTATAAACTGAGTTGAATAAAACTCACAGAGATGTTGTTGAATCCTGCAGCCATTGGATGGTTTTGTCTTGGAGGAACGTCCACAGGATCCTCCTGAGAGGCAATTTAACAAAAATCAAACAGGTTTCAGGAGAGAAAAAAGGTGAGAAAAGGTCAAATGACTGGATTTATTGGGATGTTTTAACTCACTGGAACATATCCTTCGTTACTAATGCCCACAGAGAGCGATGGAGCCTTGGCGTCTGGTTTGGTTCGCAGGTAGAAGACGAGCAGAGCGACCAGGGTGCCGATCAGCAGCACGACTACGATCACAGAGGCAGCGATTCCTCCGGCGTTGTCCGGCTTCGAGGCTGAAAGAGAGACGAGATCATTTACTCCTAGAAAAGCTGCCAAAAACTACAACAAACATGTTGGTATCTCTTAAACAGGCTAGGATATGTCTGTGGGCTATATAAAACTTGTTTATTACAATTTTTGCACAAAATCATTTTTAGATAATGAGATTTCGATCTGATTACTTCTTTCTATTCTAACTGTTTTAAAGCGTCTTGTCACTTTAAATCCAAATAAGCTGCTGCTGGCCACGCTCTCCCACCTCCGACTCTTACACCTAAAAATGGATATAAACAGATCTGCAATATTAGAACCATACATCTTTGAAAAGCAGAAGTAGCGCCTCCTGCACAACCAACGAGAATGCAGCAAGTGGTTTCTGGATGCTATGTCAACAACAAAGCACTTATCTTTCCCAGCAGCCGTTGTACAGCGGTAAAACCAGCTGACCAAACATACTGGAGTTCCGCATGGTTGCTAGGTAACGGCGCAGTGCCTGTCAAACGTGGACTAATCAGGAAGTTTTTGAAATGGCTCATTTTTCAGACACCAAAAACCATAAACTTATTGCCAAAAAAAACAGATGGGTGTTTTTTTTTTTTTGTCATCATCAAGAAAGTACCACAAAATACTGAGATAAAACTAAGAACATATCACTCTCATTTAAACAGTAGAGAAAATATTGAAACATAAAGTTTTTTAAGCATTAATTGTAAATGATCATGGCAATGATAAATCAAAATTAAATGATAAACGATACGATAAATTCCCTGATTTCCAGTCTTACTTGGTTTAGTGACTCTGGTGGCGCAGTCGAACCCGACGGTGTACTCGATGTCATCCAGAGCTACAAAACCTGATGTTCCTTTGACGCCTTCAAACACAATCTGTTAAAAAGAACAAAATGCAGCAGAGATGTCAGCTTTGACATTCTTTAATGACTTACAGATATGTTGCATGTTATTACTTACATCCAACACAGGAGGGCAAAAATAATTTTTTTTTTACTTGCCATAAATCGCCGCGCTGCCGCAGCAGAACAACTCTGTTAATAAATGAAACCTAGAGATCTAGCTTTTATTAATCTAGTGGACATAGCCTCATTAAATAAGGCATAAAACTGTTTAAAAATAACTCAAAACCACTCATATTCTTTTTTTAATCACTGTGTATCAGCCATACTACACGCAAACCTGTTGCCATAGCAACTGGCTGACACCAGCTCTGCTAATCTATCAGTATTCAACACCAAAGAACACGCAAACATGTCCCACACAAACAACTACAACGGCATATTAGGGAAACTGTTAAACAGCACAAAGAAAAAAAACTCCAATTCTGAACTGAAACACCGATTTCAGGAGCACATTTACAGGCTAAAGTTGTCAAGCTATGCTAGTGATGCTAGCATAGTTAACTTCCTTCTCTTTTGCTTTTTTATTAAAACTTTCCACTGACATTGTTATCTAGTTGTTATTGTGTTGATAATTAGTAGCAAAGCACTGCTACTCCTTTTTACCGTTACATATCAGGTGTACATTTCAGATTTAGTCGTTGTGTCGACAACTAAACCGTTAATCTTCAGCAGTCGTCGTCATCGTCAGCCGTGTGACGTCACATTCCAAGTTAGGAGTTTTCTGGAAAGTCTGACCTGGTATCCCTCACGAGACGTGATGTTCAGTTCAAAATGTCTCCAGTGTCCGCTGAGCTCGTTCACGATCAGCTGCTGGGTGATGAGACCTCCAGACAGGCTCCACACCCTCAGCTGGCAGTCCGCTGGGAACATTTAGCCAAACATGACGCATCCGACCATCCAGACGCTAACAGTTATTAAAACAGCAGCTCTTACATGACTGGGGCTTGTAGGCCCAGAACCTCAGACAGGTGGGCTGAACCGGTGGCAGCTGAGGGCTCACCAGCCAGGCGTTTTGATTGGCTGCTGTCCGGTTGCTGCTTGGGAAGAACAGGAAGTGACCTGGAGGCAAAGTTAGACGCGTTAGAGTTTATCCACTTTTTCAACAGTAAAATTCAAACACTTTTCAAGAATTTTCCAGGTATTCCAGCACAACATTGAGCCATATTTTAGTTAATTGGTTTTGTTTGTATCTCCATTTTCAATTTACTTGACCATTTATTACTTTTATTAATAATATTTTCAGACAGTTTTCTAGTAAAATATAACTAAGTTTTATGCTTTGAAATGTCTCTGTTTAACACAACCTTCACACCTGACTGGTCTGAGAAAGTTAAAAAAAAATCTCAAAATCTTCTAAGTTTTATGTCATCCAGCAAATATAAATAATTTTGGTATTTCTAACTAAAAAAAGAAATATTTAATTTGATTTAGCTTCAGACAGAGAGAAAAAAAATGTGTCTTTTTATTCTGTGTGCATAAATATCTGTAGATAACATTTTACAAATTTAGACTTTTAACCAACATTATAATAAAACTGAATATCAAACACTTTTCAAGGACTTTGGATAGAAATCAGGCATTTTTTGAACCTGGAAAAACTCCTAAATAAAATCCAAGCATTTCAGTTCCAACCCTGATTTTGGATCAGAACCAGAACAGAACCTCTTTAAAAACCGATCAAAGCAGCTCCAGTGCTGTTGTCTTCCTCTCTGACCTTTCTCTGTTCCCAGAGTGTGGTCTTCAGGCGGGACGGGATAATGCTTTTCCTTCTCCGGACTGGTCAGCTCCCAGTCCAGCTTCTCCCGTTCTCTGTCCTGGATGTTGATCCAGCTGCACATCCCGTTCTCCAGACTGCACTTGGACCCTGAGGCAGAAAATCAGAACCTCAATATGCATGAAGTTCAAACTTTTCCTCTGAGGAAATCTGACATTACTGGTGGTTCCATGTGTCACATCAGATGCTCTTTCTTTCTGAGGCTGGATTAATGTCCAGCCTCAGAAAGAAAATTCTGCTTGTTTTCTTCTCCATACTTTTAACGTGACCTGAGTCAAATCTAACAAAATTGGTGTCAAATGTTTGTGCTGCGTTTGTGCAGTAAATTAATTTTTTTGTGGTGTTCACATTTATATACTCAAGCAAATTTGGTGTGATGCAGCTCAGCTACATTTGTGCAGCAAAGAATGTTTGTGCTGCTTTTGCTTTCAAGTTATTGCTGTTGACCTCTGATGGTAACTTCTTAATTAATATCTTTAAAATGATAGCGGCACAAATTAAAAATTTTGCTGCACAAACGTAGCACAAATGTTTGACACCAACGCTGTTAGGTTTGAAGAAGGTGAGCAGAGTCGTCCTCTCTCAGCTCCTGACTCGGATCAAAACAAACCTTGGTCTTCACATGGATGAGCCGAGACTGTGATGTCATCAACAGCAACGTGGGAACCTCGACTTCCTGATCCGACGACCTCAAACTCCAACTGCAGAGCAAAACCGAGTGAGACGCCAACCCGACTGGGGAAGAAATGCTCTCTGAAGCCGCTCTGTACCTGCCAGGACACAAGTCCAACAGAGATGTTCCCGTTGCCGTGGCGCCAGTCGTCTCCCTCATTCAGGTTCTCAGAGAAGATCGGGACTCTCTCTCCCTTCTCGGGTTTGACGTAGACCGTAAAGAAGGCTGGAAGGTAAACACCCCCCAGGTGATTATAGAAGCAGAAAAAACATTTATGTACAAATATAAAATAAAGCAAAGGAAAAAAGAGAAATAGTGAAGTGATTTGACAGAAAGTAGCTTTTTTAGGCTATGTTCACAATAACAAAGCATGTTCCTTTGCATGGTCGTTCATATTTAATCCAACCGCAATGAGACGTCTGTATGAACTCTTTATGACTCCAGAGGAAGAACTGTGACATTTTTGAAACTTAAAATTCATTAAAAACACATTAATTTAACATTTTTGTAAATGAGCCAGAATTAGACAAAAGCCTATTTTTATGGCCATTGTTTCTGAGAGATTTTTCTAGCTAAAACAGACAAAAGTTACACAAAACAAGGCTAAAAACGACTTAACTAAACATGTTTTGACTTAAAACAAACAGAAGACATAAAATACAGAAAACTACAACAGATTCATCACAAAAAGTCTAAGAAATAACAGATTATAACAAGACGAAGGGAGCTAAGGAAAAGAAAGCACAGCTAACAAGAAGAGATTTTTGTGGAGCGTTGACCATAACGTCTGTTTGGATGTGGAGTCAGAGCTCAGAGTGGTGGGGATGTGGTTCCACTAAAAGCAGATCTGGATCACATGACCTGCTGTGTGAACGCAGCCTTGCAGGTAAAACACTCACCTGGGTTCCCTCCTGTCATGTGATACCAGAAGCTGACACATTCGGGTTTGGTGGTTCCTTGTCGGACGGGGGAGACGAGCACAGCGGCGCTGCGGGGAGGCAGAATGTCAGCGTCTGTGTTGACCATCATGTAGTAACCTGGACACAGACAGCAGGACGGGATAAATCTCCAGTTTCCCTGTTTTCTGTCCTCTGATGGGGTTCTGCTGACCTAGCTCGGTCCCCAGAGTGTGGTCTGTTTTGGGTCCGTTCGTCGTAGTGGTCTGTCCGTTCCTGTGGAGCCAGTCTATGGCGCCGTAACTGCTGTAGCCACACTTCTGGCCTTCAAAGGAGCATTTTCTGGGTATGGCACACGGGCCGTCCACAAACGCCACGTCGTCAATGGCAACCTGGCCGTCGAAACCGGAACGAACTGCTTCGAACATCAACTGTTGGGGGACGACGAAGATTTTAAAGGTTTACTCTGTTGTATCTATACAGATGGAGCAGATTATTTCACTTATAAGACGACATTTCTCATAAGAATTTTGATTTATCGTTATGATAAATTTAACTTATTGATGAAAAATACAAAATTTACAGTATAATTGGAAATGTTAGTTTATCACTGTTAACCGAGAGCATCAATCCATATCAATAATGTGAAAATATGATTAAATGCAGTTACTGTGTGCAGGTTAGTGACGTTTTGAAGAAGCCTGTTTCAAATGAGAATGTTTTTCAAGAACAATATCTGTGTGCTACAGTTAACTAAAAAATTAGTGATAAATAAATATTGAGATAAAATTCTCAGTCCATATTGCCCAACCCTAATCAGTAGTCAGGTTACTTTTTAAAGGCAACTCTGCCAACACATTTAGTTTTCATCTAAAAGTTATTTATTGTTTCCTGTCTGCATGTGATACAAAACATTTTGCTGGAACTCAGCTTTGGTTGCTAGGTGACGGGCTGGGGTTGCTAGGTGACGTGTTGAGCTTCTCTGGCGTTGCTAGGTAACGGGGCAGTGCCTGCTGGTTTGTGACATTCTGGAGGTTTCATATTCCAAAAAAAAGTTTTATTGCCAAAACATGCATTGGTGTTTTCTTTTTGTTCTTTTTTAAAGTTTCTGTGCTGTTTTTAGACGCAGTAGAGACTCAAATGAAAGTACAAAAATGTACAAAATTTGAATTTTGCATAATAATATTTTTCGATCAACAACTAAAATCTGAAAACTGCTTTCTGTAATTTCTCAGGTTACATCTGATCATCTTAGACTTTCCAGCAGAAAAGAAAAGCTTGTTTGGATTTGACTGAATGGTTTGACACCTGAAAGTTTGTGTTTTGCTGCGGTACTGGGCAGTGCGCTTCGTGCCAATCGTTGCCGTGAGCGCCGTTGCGGGTCCACAGTAAGACCTCGTATCCGAGGCCATCGGTCAGCTTCACGTTCAGAGCACCTGGATGGGAACAGGAAGTTAGAGTCATCATTTATCCCTGAGGTGACGTGCATGTCAGGAGATCAGAACATCAGTTAGCTCTGCGTCAGCTCACCTGCGTTCGGCCCGTAGAGTTTGTAGTAGAAGGTCAGGCAGCTCTCTGTGGGAGTGGGCTGCTGTGGGAACGACAGCAGGCGTCCAAACGCTCCACGCAGCGAAGGACTCCACATGTCCACCACCAGGCTGGAGCCTGAGCAGCAGCAGGATTACACACAGGAGTTCAGAGCTCACTCACTAAATTACAATATCGGTGAAAGATTATTGATTTATTATAATAACTCAATCAGAAAGTGAAACTCGTACGTTATTTATTAACCACAGAGTGATACATTTCTATTGTCCAATAAAAATATATAATTTTAATACAACATTTTTATTTTTACAGCTTTTATTTTTTATATATCATTTTTTTATAAAAATAAAAATAATATTTTTTTATTTAAAAATAAAAAGGTATATTTTTCATTTTTAAGTTGATATTACTCATGGGCCACAAATGATTTTTTTCCCCAATTAAAGATATAAAAATAAATGTTTTCTAGCTGTTCCCAAATTATGATGCGGCATTAGAGCCACGGTAAGAAAATAACAAATAAATAGAAATATAAGAATAAATGAAGTCAAAATAATATGGGAATAAGACATTGTATCACAAATATTATGAATTTATTTTTGAAATATTATGGCTTTGTTTTTATATGATTTTATTCTTTATTATTGTAATATTGTGACTTTATTCTTGTAAATTTATTATTTTATTCTCACGGTTTTATTTTTTCTTAATATGGTTCTAATCCTCCATTGTAAGCAATAAATTAAATTCAGTATTTAATATTTAGTTTTTAAGGGTTTAAATACCTTAGAAACACTTTATTTAACTTTATTTTCTTATTTTACTTCTGTTTTATTCATCCTCCAATGAAAGATTCGTTCACTATAGATAAAGGTTTTAGAATCAATAAAAGTGGTGAAACATTTTATAACCTGAACAAATATTTTTGTACAAAACTATTCAATTCCTTCACATGTTGAGGTTTTTCTACAAGTGATAATAAAAGTAAAAATGAAGTCTGGTAAAAAAGTATTTGTTCCTTTATAATCTATGACCTCACCGACTCCGATGCTGTGATCCATCCCAGTGACCACAGACCAGTCAAAGTTGTCACTGTTGTCCTGATACCAAGCGCAGAGTCCGTCCTCGAAGTTACACGACGGCCCTGTCATCCAGAGAAGTTCATTTACTTCAAACATTTGTTATTTTT
This sequence comes from Poecilia formosa, assembly GCF_000485575.1. Lineage (NCBI taxonomy): Eukaryota > Metazoa > Chordata > Actinopteri > Cyprinodontiformes > Poeciliidae > Poecilia > Poecilia formosa. The sequence goes on along the minus strand of NW_006800958.1, from coordinate 13,980 downwards.
AAATTTACAAAGTGTTACCTGTCGGTAAAGACGGAGTGTAGTCGGCGTGGCAGCTGATGAAGCGAACGTTCCTCACTTTGATCCAAGCAAAAGGCTGAACTTCCACAGCGCGAGCTTCAAATGCCAGCTGGTTAAAAAAGAGGATTAGCTGTTTTGATACTGACGGACAGGGAGTTACGATACATCTACAGTATATTTATTAAGTGTACAGACCCCTGCCAAAATGCTAGGTTTTTGTTGACGTTAGTTCTACTAGCATAAGGCGCTATAAGCGAAAGAGCTAAATTGTCTCAACAACAGGAGTTACAACACAGTACATTCATGTAAGTGGAGTATTCTTCTGTGTACATCCTTTCTTTGTTATTGATATTTTTGCCATTTACACAGCAATAAAGATACTTTGTAAAATCTGATCATGATCAGAGGAAACAAAACTGCCGTCTTCACGTCCTTCAAAATAAGAGCATGACTATAAACAGCTAAGAATTCTTAAAAGTCAATAGCAAAAACTTCAACCCATATGTTGAATATTATTAAAATGAAGCTTTACAAAACAGCTGAATTAATTAGAGCTTTAAAGTTTATCTGGAAAAACTGACTTAGCTAAAACGCTAAAGAGTTACACAAAAAATTAGCTCTGTCCAAAATGTTTTTAAAAGTTTAATTTGATATAGGTTTGGCTGCGGTTGCTAGGTAACAGGGTGGGCTTAGCTGGGGTTGCTAGGTAAGCTCATAGTTCCTGTCCAATGTGAATTTATCAGGAGGTTTTTGAAACAGCTCCTTTTCCAGACACCAAAAAACACTAAATAATTGAGAAAAGAAAAAACAAATGTTTTTTTAAGCACTTGGGGTTTTTTTTTTAGAAGCAGCTGAAACCCAAATGGAAGAATAAAAATATGAAAAATGTGAATTATGTACAGTAGGTCTGAAGCCTGACCTGGAAGCGATGTTTCCTGACTCCTATAGGAACGTCGGCGTGTTGCCAGGTCTCCTCCTCGTCTCCTGCTCCTGTTTTCCCACTGAACTCCCACAGCTTAGGCCTCACTCCCAGCAAGCTGTCGACCACTCTGACAGAAAGCTCACCTGTACCACAGACAGACTTTCACTGCTGGGAAGAGAAAACGCTGCAAATTTCACACGTGGGATGGGAAATTACCGATATGATCCAAACTCCCAGTGAGCGCAAAGTCAAAGCTCAGGCTACAAGCTGGACCGGTGGGGCCCAGGAGGGGAGTCCGAGTCTGGGCCTCAGTTAGCTGCTGACCTGCAGCCTCAGCTACATACAGGAACTCTGCTTTGAATCAAGAAGATAAATTATACATTAATACCACACATTATTAGAGACACAGAATCCATCAGTTAACTCAGACGCCACAGTTTGTACCTCCAGTTGTTGAACTTTTATCCAGCAGCCAACCTTGACTCCCAATACTGGAGTCAGTCCAGCCTAAACTGCCGTCAGGATAGGAGAAATCCCCTGCAGCAACGATCCAAGAAGAGGTGAAACTTTGTCTGCATGGCTAAACAAAGACTTCTTTTATCAGATCTACCACGGCACCATTGTAGATGGAGAAAGGGAGGAAATTTCAGCCAAAAAAATCTTCTAGGAAAAACTTGGAAATTTCTGAGTTTCAATAGGCAATGTTTTTGACTTTTGAAATTTCCACATTTTTCTAGAAAATTTATGAGATTAATGTCAAAATTTCAGATTATTTTCTTGCAAATTTTTGACTTTTCAAACTCTAAAATTAAAAAAAAATTCTAGAAAATTTCTCAAATCTATCTCAACATTTCTGAATTTTTTTGTGTAAATGTACTCCTTTTATTTTCCATTTACAGCATAATGGCCTTAATACATCATTGTACAGATCCTTCAGTTTAAAATAAACAAACTCACCGCATTTGGCTTCGTCCTCTGCAGCATCGCAGTCAGCCTGAAAATCACACATCTTGTCTGGGTCATCAATGCAAGGATGCTTTGGAGGGTCGGGGAAATCTTCCAGGGTGGTGTTATCTATTTAGTGCAGCAGATAATGAAACATTTTAGAAAAGATTTTCACAAAAACCTAACTCAGCACAGATGTGTCTAAGGATTTGCTTCTTCACAAAAAAAACATTAGCCAGTGAAAAATTCAAGATGGCTGCCATGGTCTTCGAGGAAAATTTATTTTTGCAATAAATTTTCCAATATTTATCACAGATGAACACGTCTTCTCTCAAATCATTCATAACTGGATGCATAAAAGTCCTATTTTCTGATCATTTTTTGATTTTTCAAAATGGCCAACATGATTAGTGTTTGCAATCAAAGCCATATAAATCATCATATCTATTTTATTGATCTTGTCGTCTTTTTCGGCGGACATTTTTTAAAATGGCTGTAATACAAAGTATATTGCCAGTCATGGGCACAGCTACCCAAAAAGTTAGGCTCACAAATCACTAATTCGCTAAATAAAAACCTTAACTACGCTAATGCTAATGCTTGTAGCAGGAAGCAAATTAGTAAAAACTAACGATAAACCACCCCAAAAATGATCAAAAGCTAATGCTAAAAAACACATAATAGAAAATTTAAGGATATTTTTACTGATTTCTTTGTTGAATTTATTTACATTGCTTACATTTTGTCTTATCTTAGAGATAATCTCACCAGATGCATTGCGGCATTCAGGGGATAACACGATGCTGTCGACTGCGATTCCTCCATAGTCAAAGTCTCTGATGGCCGCCATGATGAGAATCTGTAGAGGTTTAACAGAATAAAAGATAACAACTTATATTTTCAACATATAATCAAACGTTTTCACCCCTTTTTTGGCTTTTACAGAATATGTTAAACATTTTTTAAAGAAAAAAATACCTTTAATGTCAAACTGAAAATGGTTTTTACACAAAGACGACATTTAAATAAAAATAACATTAAAAAGTGATGCATTGAGTGTGCTGTGGTGGCAGGGCTGGCCCAGACAGCCATTTTTCACCATCAGTCCTTACACTGATGGTGAAAGTCAGCGGCGGCCATTTTGTATCATCTGCATGTCTTTCATTGTTATGGAACATTATTTCTGACTAAAGTAATGGTATTATCTTCTGTACCATTATTTATGGTAGCTTCATGTCTTACCTGGAAGGTGTAGTTGGACACAATCTCCACCTCCGCCTTCACCCACAGGTCTCCTAAAGCTCCGCCCCTTTTCCAGACAGGGTAGATGAGCCGGTCCGCCACCAGCACCGTCAGCCCGCCGGACCGCGGCCCGAACTGGTGAGTGTACATGACCATCTACGGAAAACCAACAGAGCCAAAAACATATAAATAAACTGAACCCAGAAAGACCGACCGTCCGTCCATCCGTCTCATTTGTATTTTGTCATTAAATGTTAATTGAAATGAAGGTAAATAATTTCTAACGCTGTAATCCAGCCTGTCTGCAGCGTTTCAAACCCACCTTACATGGATGCGAGCTGTTAGTTGGTTGAAGTCTTGGGCTCTGAAAAGCCGCCCAGTCCATGGTGAGACCGTCGTCAGGCACGGTGACGTACAGGAAGTACCCTGCCGTAAAAACAGCAATCAAAGGTTTTAGAACGGCACCAAAAGGTTCTGTAGGCTGTAATTATTCTGGACCAGTTCAGAACTGGTTAAAGATTTAAACTTCGGGGGAATCTGACCAGGTTAACAGTGAAACTCAATAATAATAAAATGAATCACCTGATGCTGTATTGTTGGAGTGATCTCTGCCTGGACCTTTCGAAGGATCGGTTCTGGAGATGTTCTCCTGATTTGTTCTGATCCATTTGAGTTTGGAAAACGATCTCAGGTCCCAGTCACACAGATCCTCCTCAAAGTCACAGCGGTAGTAACCATCTGGAGGATAAATCAAAACAAATCCCAGTCAGTGTTTTGGCTGCTCTGCAGTTTTCTGATGCCATGTTGTCATTTCGTACCGCAGGGCGCCTCGTCGCTGCCATCGCCGCAGTCGTCCGTACCGTCACAGAGCTGCCGCTGCTCCACGCAGCCTCCACCACCACACGCCACCATCCCTGTTGAGCAGTTGGTCCCAGCAGGGGGCGCTGTCGGGTGAAACAGATAGAAACAAATCAGTGAACTGTTTATATCATGGTTTTCTGTTCTGATTAGTCAAACTCACAGGGCAGAGCGCAGCCCAGGAACTCCAGCTGGTCTATAGCGACGTCTCCGTTTTGTCCCGCTGAGCGCGCCGAGTGGAGATGGATCCGGAAAGGGGAGGAAATGCGGCCCAGGAAGACAGTGGCTTCCCTCCAGCTGCGGGTGCTGGAGGCCTCTGGGCGCCACACGACGGCCCCCTGAGAGTCCTTGTGGAGGATCGAAGCCCACAGGGGAGTTGGACCTAAACCCGTGTGTCCTGTGGTTAAAATATACGTCAACACAACGAATGTCAACGATGACAAAAAGATGAATCTGGTAAGTCCACACTTAACACCAGTCCTGGTAAAGACATGAACCATCGTCCCTCTCAGAGAGCTAGTCTTTAATTTAGAAGAGAAACAAGCCCACAGCATCACATGTCTCCACCATGCTTTGTAGTGGACATTATATGCTTTTCTGATGTCAGAACTTTTTCCATTAAGCTCAGTTTTATTCAGACCAAAGATAACATCTGCAGCTCTACACCAAAGTTAAATATGAAGAATTACAACATCCACTACTATAGATCTACAAGATCAGAACTCAAAAACTCAATGGATGGATGGATGGATGACTTAGTTTCTCTGAACTGTGGCTCCAGTCTATAGAAACATTTATAGTTCTCCTCTTTCAGTCTCTCTGTTTAAAGCTCACATTTCTCCAAATCCTTCATTGTAACTAAATGTTCCTGCAGTTTATAAGATAAAAGATTTTCAAGGTTTTCACATGTTGTTTCATCTCTACCAGTGAATGTTTAGGGTGTTTCAGTCGTTGTTTACCAGTCCGGCCAACGCTGAGCAGTCGGCGGTTACCTGAGTCCCACAGGAAGTATCTGAGTCGCAGGCGGCACGTTGGCGAAGAGCCCTTTATCTCCGGAGAGATTAACACTGAACTCTGAACAGACTGTGCCCTCACTGCACTCACTGACATGAACCAGCCTGGAGGGCAGGAGACAATAAATGTTTTCATTTAAGATATGAAGATTGAAGTTTACAGCAGGAACTGTTCTAAGGATGCTTCATGCTACCAGCTAACATTTATGGCTTTATTATCACCTGATATGTTAATATCAACATATTTTATTTATAGTGCCTTTGAAATGTATTGTACCGTTTGAACATTTTGTGATGTCACAACCAGAAACTTTATTGTATTTTTCATCATGTTTTGAAATGCAGACATGTCAAGTTTTGAATAGAAGGATGCTCCGTACAAAGTACATGCCACACCATTCAGATTTTTATGAATTAAAAATTAAGGTGAAGACAAATGTTTAAAATATTTATTGATGAGTTAGAGGAATTTAAATATTGTTTATTATCCATTTCCATATTAGTATATTTTTGTCAACTTCGTGTGTATGAAAAAATTTAAATGACTTAATTTTTTTAATAAAATTATTTTTGCAAACCATGCATAATTTTCACGTTACTTCATAATGATGCATTTGCCCGTCACATAGAATGGTAAAAATACAAACACATTTTTAATGGTAATGTAAGAAAGGTTTATGGGGTGTCCATAGTTTTGTAAGGCACTGCAAACAAAAGTACATCAGTAACAAATAATCAGGGATAAACATATTGAGAAAATATTGTTTTAAGATCTTTAGACAACTAACATAATGTAACATAATGAATATTTTGAGACAAATTTAAAGATAAAATAGAGTATTTTCAGTTTCTTGGCAAAAATTGTCCAAACGTATTCAGCAAGCCTATTGTTTCTGTGTTAAGTAAAATTTTAGAAAATGTAACTTTGCACCTGTGGCTGTGCCGGTGGTGTAGTCCGAAGTCGGCCCGCTGTCCGGCAGCTCGTCTCCGCTCTGAACCCGCTGCCATTTGTATTCCTCACCAAGAGATTCAATATTCCATCCACAAACTCCCTCGTCCTCAAAGTCACACTCAAACGATTTCCCAGAGTACCCTTGAGAGTTTAGTTTAAAAAAAAAACGTCATCAATCCACATTTAATCAGACTGCTAATGGCTAGACTGTAGCAGCCGGTAGTAAGTAGGCTAACGGCTAGTAGCTTAAACTTACCACAGTTTTGCTCGTCGCTACAGTCGGAACAATCACATACAAAGTCACATTTCCCTTCAGGAGTCTCACACCGTGAAGACCCCGAAGCAAAAACTGCGCGAAAAGATAAAATATCCAGAGAAATTTAATCAGTAGCTGGATAGATATTATCAACAAGTGTCAACATATTCACTTTACAAGAGTTTATTTTTGCTAACGCTATGAAGGTAGACATTTTGTTAACTATAAACAATTTAAAACATCTATGTTTTTATTCTTAAACGGATTTTAAGGGTATTATTACAAACAAACAAAAAAATTTAGGTGGAAGTTCCCACCTTGAGGCAAGCTAAGCTAATGATGCTAACCTACATTCTGTTTAGCTAATTTAAGCAGTGGTTTCAAGAGTTATCTCCCATTATAATGGGTCAAACTTACTTTTAACTTGTAGTATGTATGTATAATTTATTCATTTTACTTTGTAGATTTGACATATGAGTAGACTGGCAATTCAGAAAGCACAGTATTAGAAACTTTTGAATTGTTTTCTGGTATTTTGTTTTGCTATTCTAACTTCATAAACAGATGCTAAAATTTTCTATCCCGGGCAATAATTTTTCCCCTCCTTAGAAAACCACATATGAATCAAATTATAAAAACAAACATAATATTTGTAACTTTGTTAGTTTGCTAATTAAGCTATATGAGCATTCACACATAATTTGATTAGCAAAAATAATAGCACCTAAAATTAATTGTCATAAATATACCAAAAGTAATAGTTGTCTCTTTTTAAATAAAATATAATATAGTTTTTCTATGAACTGCAACTAAATTTTACAGGGGAAATACTCATAATTAAGCTGGCATCATTCTGACTTGCTTATATTTAGTTCTAGGATTAGCCTCCATATTTGAATTAAATTTAATCAAAATAAAAAAAAATTCCTTTATCAGGACAGTTTTGTTTACAGATGGCGCCTAGCATGCTCTTGGCTAAACAATTCTGATTAAATTAGTTACAAAATAAGATGCTTTTTTACTAGCTAGCTTAGCAGCAGCTACAAGCAGCTGTTAGCTTAACACAGGAAAGCTGTTAGCCTAATTCCTTCATTTCCTTATGATTCTCCAAACTAATATGTATCTAAATGCTGCACTGTTTGGTTTAACATCCTATGTGAATCAAATCTATTTAAAGAACAATTACATTCAAAGAAGTATTTTGTACTTTTGACGCTTGCCCTAAATATCTTACATGAAGCTCTCCCAAACTCTTTATCAAGATATTTCCAAATATTTATGACGCAGAATGCTGCAGCCTCAAAGGCCAGAGTATTAAACATACTTTTCACATTTCTACATTAAAGTGTCTAATTGATCTGATGCTTCTAATATGAAATGTCATGTTTTCATTTACTGTAAGTGGAAAATCATCATATTTAGCAGAAATAAAGGTCTTATTTGTATAGCACATTTCAGCAGCAAGGCATTTCAAACATCAGTCTGTGTGTATTTGATCTATATTCCTGAAATATTTTTGCAATAACATCCTAATCTATTAAATATGACTATAGATACTCTTTGCAAACCAGTATATTCCATTTATTTGACTTTTTTCCAATGTTTTAAGCAAAATAATTGTTCATATTTGAATTGTTGACTTTAAACAAACTTAAATCTTTCTGAAAAGTTGCTTCTAAGTAGTGTTTGTCTTATTTTGAGTGCAATAATATATTTGGACAAGACAAAAAATACTTGGAAAGATGTTGTGCTTTTGCAGTGACATATTCAGCAAATAGGTCACCCATAATTTATGATATAAATGGTGCAATAAAGTTTTGACATCTCAATAAACCCATAAATCTTTCTGGCTGCAACAATGTAACCAACTTCTAAGAGTCTGACTCTCTTTCATTTTGATTATTTGAAGCTAATATCAACTCTGAGTGTTAATTTTTTCATTTTAATAAAAGTTAAACAATTTTCAACCACCTTTATTAAAAAAGTAATTTTGAATTTGCTCTTACCACGCTGAAAACATAACAGCAACAGGACGGTCAGGCGCCAAAAACGCAGCATATTTTCTCTTCCTTCACATCTCAGTCTGAAAACTGTTTGTGGAAATTTCGACAGCCGATCCCGACCTTTATTTCTCAGAGATAACAGGCGGACTTTAAAATTACCCAGCATGCAAGTGACAACCATAAAACACCCCCCAAAGAACAGCGAACATCCGTATATTGCTCAAGAGATGCACATGTACGTGCTGAAAGTGAATGTAATAAATACTAAGTTTAATATACCATAAAGGAAATTGCTTTTTTTTATGTTTCTTTAATGACTTCCTCCCACCTGTGTGGCGATTCAGCACATGTACAAGACACTGTAAATAACAATATCTTATCTGATTCAGCAGTATCTTCACAAGATCTTTGATTTCAGCTCTGAAGTCAATTTTCACATTTTGCATTCCTGCGCAAATCAGTTCAGTTCTCATCTCCCTTTAGTGTTCTGCCTGGATTTTCTCTCATTGACTTGGATTTCTCCGGTAGAATTTAAACCGGGCCAATCAGGAAACAGAAGGAGACATTGTCAACGATAATGTTGATTTTCTGTGATGTTTTAGAGTTGTAGTCTGACTGTACTTTTAGCAATGGCAGCAGAGGAAGTAAACGAAACCATTCAGTCCGTGTTGGCCACGGTTCCAAATATTAACAGCCATCTTTATTTGGCTTATCCCTTCTCTCTTGGCAATCTCATAACAATGACTATGAAAGTTGAAATTATTTCTTTTGAAAACGGAATTAAGACTTCTTGTTGGACTTTTATTTTTTGTTTCTTGATAGAAATGGGCTTCTGTAGAGAAGAGATGTTAAAGAACAGAACAGATTTTCTACACTAAACCACATTTTTTGTTGCATAAACATGTGAAAATATGAATATTTGGTCAACCACTAAGTGTTTTGACTTTATTTGAAAACAAAAAGCAGTTGTTCATGAAGTGGATTTAAAACCTTTTCAGAACCTCAGAAACTTTTATTGCTGTATTTCAAAGTTGTTTGTTCTGATTTCCCAATTTGAAATACAGGAAAAACTGCCTTGAATTTGAAATTCTTACTGGAAAAGTTGGAAATCTCATATTCAGTATACTTGCTGTTGTGCATCGTTATTATTGGTCATTTTATTTAAATGCATAGAAAGTACAGAAATATGTCGTGATTTTTCCAATAATTTTCACATTAAAAGAACCAAAATCCAAAGTAAATTTAATTGAAGTTTTTTTATATTCAGAAATATGAAATAATGCATGAAACAAAATGAATCAGAGAACAATTACATCAAATTTAAACAAAAAAAAAACTATTTTGTTAATTATTTATTACCTTTACCACAGAAGTTAAACTCTTTTTCAGTAACACAAGGTAACATAATGTTCACCCTGTAAAACCATTTTCCCCCCTCATAATCTGGACTTAAAAACCGGTTATGCTAATATTTAGCTCATATTTTGAATATTAGCACAACTGAAGGAGGTTGTAAAAACAGTAAATGAGATTTAACACTGACGTATCAAGTCAACAATGACAATCATGCATTAGCTGTCCCATCTTGATGCAGTGAATAGTTGATGAATTGTTGGTCTATCAGAGTTTCAACAGGTTGAAACTGAATGAAAGTCCAGAATATTCAATGTTATTTATTTCAGTAGCCTTCGTTATCCCAGGTCACCTCGTAGTCTGCGTACTTCTCCTTCAGTTTCTCTGTGGTCTCTGCATGGTTTGCTCTTCCATAGCCCTGAAACAACAAGCCAAACATTAACTCCAGTCACAGTAAAAGTAATTTAAAATAAAGCATTAATTCAAGCCACATTGTTTCTCCGTACCAAGGAGTATCCGTACACATGGATCTTCTTGGCGTCTGGATTATGTTTTATCCTGCCTCCTCCGATGCACTCGCAGTCCAGCAGGCCTCCGTCCTCCAGCTCCGCAGAAACCCTATCATAGATATCAGCTACAAATAGCAAATAGAGTATTTTATCAAATATTATGCGCAAACTGAAATAAAAAAAAGCAATTATCACTTTTACAGGTTTAGATTTTGTTATGGATGAACACACAAAAAAAGCCATTTTGTATTCCATTTTGTTTAAAATTCCTAGGAAATTTCATGATTTGATGTTTTATACCATGTGCAGATATTTTGTCAATTAGTAAATCTTTAAATTGTCATGTAGAAAATAAAAATATATATTTTTTTGATACTTTGGACAAAAAACTAAAATCAGAGTCAACATTGAGGTCAACTTTTTAAATTTTCAGGCTTTGATAATACCAAACCCTTAAAAAAGAATAGCGAAACAAACAAAATATAAAATTATCCGGAAGGGGAAAAAGCACAACAAGAAGAAATCTGAAATGTAATTTAAGGAGTTAATTAAGAACATTCCAGAATATACCTTATAATCTTAAATTTATGTTATTATTTACATCATTATGATTGCTGTCAATAAGACAGCAATTGCTAAAAATGGTAATTAAGGAATTAAAAATAAATACGTCTTTATTTTGAGACAAAAGGTGATCCGTACATGTTTAAAAGAAAACAAATTAGTAATCAGTGGCTAAGAAAATTCTTGAATTTTTTAATGATTGCTTAGAAATTTAATACTATACAATTATGAAAAAATAGGTTGATAATATTTTGATGGTATCTAAATTTTGTTCTTAAATTCAGTTTTTTTTCATACAAATAAAGCTTTGTATGAAAAAAATCTATGCAACTTCTGAAAAATAACCCATACCCCACTAAAATCTTTTTTTAATATAATAAAAAAATATCTAGATAACATTTGATAAAATTGGCATTTCCAGAATAAAAAAAAAAAAATCTGTAAATAGCCTATTTAGTATGAATACTTGGTTGCCATCCTGATGGCAAGATGTGTTAGAGCATTTATAGAATCCCAGAAAGAACCATAGCTGTTTCAAAATTATTTTCCAGTTTCAAATTTGTATTTATTTGCTTTGAAATTCATTTTTAGCAAACTTTATGGCCCCAATTTAGCTCCATACGGAGTGTTTTAGGGCAGCCTCATTACTCACCGTGGTACTCAGCCCAGCCGTATCCTCGGACTATATCTATCTCCGAATCGTCTCCCTCCTCTCGGCTGTAAACCCGGATCAGGATGTATTTAAAAACCCCAGAGGGGTCGATGTCAACCCGCGGTATGTTAGCCATGACAGCCGCTGCTTTGGTCTGGGAGCACATCTCCCAACTCTTTAGCAAACCGAGCACCAAAGCAAGCAACAGCAGTCCGAAAGCTCGGACTTTCTCATCAAACTCCAGCCCCTGCTACTGTGCGAGGAAAAACCCGGCGGACTGTTGTGATTGTAGTTGGACGTTACAAGAAAAACTTAAAGGAAAGCGCTCTCAAACCTGCGCCGCCATGATGCTGCTAACAAAAACACCGTCACTTCCGGTTTGTGGAAACAATGTTAAAAACTTTAAATGTTAACTGAGTCATTTAAGCGACACATTAACAGTGCAAGAATGTTTACTACATAGCTAAATCACGAATTGTTTCCATTATTTTATTAAACGTTAAGACAAAAAGCGTTCATCTTTCTCACTTAGCTTTTATTCTGAAGGCTAACAGGAAGCTGCTGTTCGCTGTCCTCTACCAATTATGCGTCAAGCAGCCTGCCATATTGTGAGGGTCATATTTAGCTAACAAAATGCCAGAAAATGTGTTTTAGAAGCAGGGGTTTCTAAAAAATAGTGCCACGAGAGTGTTACAATTAATTAAAAGAAACTTTGGTTAATTACCGTATGTTTATATGAATTTAAGTCTAATATCATTGAAACAAGGCTGTATAAGTTTATGACATTTGCAGCTTCACTGCTCCAGGTTCAACGTTCAGAGTTCAAAATGCCATAAATAAATCACTAACAATCATCCTTGAAATTAACTCTTGTAATGTATTTGCAGACCAAACACATCAGTCAGAATGTACAGTAATGGTCACAACATTTTTATTCAACAAAAAGTCTGCCATCTTGATTGGACGAAATGCCAGCTCAGTGAAATCTAACATGGACTTTATAAAGTGTAGAAAATAACAATATTCGATATGCAAGTGTTGAATTAGCTCTCACAATGAATTCCTGTCAATTGATATGTTCCTAATATAACAAACTCATGTCCAATTTGCTTTGCTCAATGTAACAAACAAGAACCATTAAATTAAGTAGAAAAATGTGCTGCCGGTCCATTTATAGTTAACTTTGAGTCCAATATATACAGTATTATTAAACAATTATCTTAATTTATGCAGAAAATCTCATATCATTTAACATCTTCAGTGCATAAAAAACATGTTTGATAATATGTTAAAAGACCAAAGGAAAGGGGGAGTTTTCCAGTTTCATGCACGTCAGAAACAAAACAAAATCAGATTTTTCAGTATTTGACCTGCTGATTATGTAATAAATGGCCAGTTCAGTGACTTTACAGTTGACTGGTGCATCTCTACATTAAATACCACACATCACATAAAAATAATGTCAATCTCCTATAAAGACCGACAGAGTTACCTGGAGGTCAGTTCACTCCATCTGTGATTTAATGAAACATTCCCATGGTGCTAATGGACTCATGTTTGCCCTCAGTAAAAACCTACACACTAAAGAGTGTTGCAGTCAGCTCAACCTGTGCTGCCTAGTCCTGGTTCTGATAGGGAAAGATTTAGATTTTTAATTTTGGGACCAGGTGGTCAACTTTAGGGCTCTTCAAGCTAAAACATTACCATTTTTTCCTCTAAAATGTTTGTATTTTAAATAAAATGTGCACGTATTCCTTGTTTGATTAGACAAAATAAAGCTGATTTGAAATTCAATATTGACATTCAAAATGTGAATTGCTGACGATTGAAACTTAAAAGGCGACAAATATTGCGTTCTAATCAGTAATTCTGGTCCCAAGAGTTTTTCTGTGAAACCTAACTCCAAATTATTCATGGAAAATTCAACTGTTAGCCTAATTTGTACAGAAACAGAAAACTGATATGGGAAGACGCAATACTAATTGAGGCGCCTCTGGTTTGTGTCTGTGACCAATCCAGGAGCGCCGTTCATTTTTCTTTTCGCTGATTGTTAGCATCTGTGGTGCCAAGATGGTTTCTACTGTGCGTATAGACGCATATTAAGATATATTTGGTGTTTGAAGTATTAAAATAGGCATTTTTTGAGGAGGCCTGAAGTATTCATGGATTTCAGCTACAGGCAGTTCAGGTTCCTAACCCCTGTGAAAACAGGCATATTAAGCTTCATAGCGAAATATTTAGCTTCAAAATAAATATGTAACTTGAAACTCAATACTTAATTAGCAAGCTAAATGCCAAGTGTTTAGTTTGAAGCTAGATAATTAGCTAGAAAGCTAAATATTTACCAAGCTAATTAAATATTTAGTGTAAAACTAAATATATTGTGTGGAACTAAATATATAGATTGCTGGTTACATATTGAGCTCCTAGCTTAACATTTAATTTGATGTTAAATATTTAGCTTTTTAATTAGCTATATTGTTTCAAGCTAAATATTTAATTAGCAAGCTAAATATTTAGCTTAAGCCAGGATTTTTAGATAAAAGCGACATATTTACTTAGCTAATTAAATATAGTTTGCTAATTAAATATTTAAGCATAAATATTTAGTTTGCTGATTAAATATCTGGTTTTCTAGTTATATGTCTAGCTTCAAGCTACATATTTAGTTTGGAACTAAATATTTTGTTTGC
>NW_006800957.1:37264-39294 GCF_000485575.1 Poecilia formosa | reverse complement strand
CAGTCACCCCCAAACTGGAGCAGTGGCTCAAACAGATCCCAGGAACAACATCAGACATCTCAGTCCAGAAATGTGCAGTTCTAGGCACAGCCAAGATACTGTGCAGAACCCTCAAGCTCCCAGGCCTCTGGTAGAGGACCTGAGCTCAGAGGATGAAAGAGACCACCTGCGGAGGCTGAGAAGGGAATTTTTTCTATATATATAGATAGATAGTGCTATATGAATTAAAAACAGGGCAATGCATTTTAATGCTCAATATTACCCATCAGATACCCTCCCCTATGTTTAAATATAGCCATCAGATACCGTTCCCGCTGTGTTAAAGGGGGCAACGGTATCTGATGGGTGATTAATTGACAGTGCTCATAAAGAGCATGCGCGTATTTAGCACATGCTCGTGGGCAGGACGGAGTGGCAGGAAGACGCAGGGGGAACCTTATCTGATGGGGAAACGCAGATTGACGTGACACCGGATTCAAACAATGCTGTGCGCAAAGAACTGAGATCACAGAGAGGTATCAGCAGGGGTGTCCAAAGTGGGTCCTGGAGGCCCGGCATCCTGGATGTTGTAGTTATGTCCCTGGTTTAATGCACCTGGATCCAATATTGGCTTGTTAGAGGGTCTAAAACGGACATTGACAGGCTGAAAAGGTTGTTACTGCCACCAGGGAGAGAACTAGAACATACAGGATGCCGGACCTCCAGGACCCACTTTGGACATCCCTGGATAACAGCGTCCCGATAATCAGCATTTATTCAAGACAGATGCATATCATCACCACAAAAGCACATCACAAAACTCAAAGCACAAACAACACATGAATTTACCTGAGAGAGAAAAGGACAAAGATGGAAACAACAAACAAAAAGCAAAGACGTCTTTGGAGAATTACAAGAGCAAATCTGATTTGTTACTCTGTGTAGAAAGTTTTATAGTAAAGGCGTATTCTTCTCTTTAATTTATTCAGATAAAGTGTATCTTTGCTCATCCAACCTGGAGCTGTCTCTGACCCTTTTTAAAGTTAGAAACTCCCTACAATTTGTTTCCAAGATCAAACACCAGTTGTCTCCTTTATCTAAACAAAGTGGAAGCAGAGACTTTCCTGAACTCCTGCTGTTTATGGCTTTTCACAAATCAGTGTGAAGCTGGAACTTCTCCTGATTGTTTTCCACATAGAAAAAGGGCAGATCAAAAGATCTTAGCAAACCATCTGCTGTAACTACAGGTAACATAAAGGTCAATAGGGCAGAATAAGTTATTAATCTGAAACTATAATTAGGCTATTTCAATCAAGACATGTTAACAACTAGGAGAGATCAAATTAGATTGTGTGTTTAACAGATATTAAAATCTTATCAAGATGGTCAAAAGGTTAAACTCAAACAGCCACGACCCCCTGTGAATCCCTGCTCTGTCCACAGAGAGGTTAAGAACTGCATTTTAAATTATAGAAAACTAAAACTAAACTCTACTTATTGTGTTATATTTAATATAAATATCCTACAAATGAGATGCTGATTGAACCATGGAGGCAATTTGGAACCAAATTTTCTTATTTTAAAACACTGTTAATTTTATATAATATTGTACATTTGATTAAGTTCAAAAACTAGCATATTTTAAATCTATTTTCCTAACACTATTTATCCCCACGTTATCATTATTAATGTTAATCGATTTAATTGTTCAACTGTCATCACAAGTAAGCTGTGGTACCAAGCTATGCTAGCGCTTCTCCCTGCTATTAGCGTCAGGCTAGTCACTTTCTATATAGTTGAATCTCCTGTGACTAAAGTAACTGTTTACCATCTGGGTTTGTTGCCCAAACCGAGGTCACAGCTCCAGAAGCTTTTCTCCACACCAAGATAATATTATGTATGTTATAAAGTCCTGACCCTTAAACAAATGACAAATTATAGCAATAAAATAATTCATTTAAGTAATTTTTTAAAACTTGTCTTACAAAGCTAACTATGCTAAAATATGTACCATCTCCAAAACACACATCGATGTGTATTTCTTTCATTTT
>NW_006800957.1:12885-36264 GCF_000485575.1 Poecilia formosa | reverse complement strand
ATATATATATATATATATATATATATATATATATATAGATAGATAGATAGATAGATAGTGCTATATGAATTAAAAACAGGGCAATGCATTTTAATGCTCAATATTACCCATCAGATAACGTTCCCGCTGTGTTAAAGGGGGCAACGGTATCTGATGGGTGATTAATTGACAGTGCTCATAACGAACACGCGCGTATTTAGCGCGTGCTCGTGGGTGGGGTGGAGTGGCAAGAAGACGCAGGGGGAACCTTATCTGATGGGGAAACGCAGATTGACGTGACACCGGATTCAATACATGCTGTGCGCAAAGAACTGAGATCACAGAGAGATAACAGCAGGGGTGTCCAAAGTGGGTCCTGGAGGCCCGGCATCCTGGTATGTTTTAGTTCTGTCCCTGGTTTAACGCATCTGGATCCAATCATGGCTTGTTAGAGGGACTAAGAGGCTGAAAAGGTTGTTACTCCACCAGGGAGAGAACTAGAACATACAGGATGCCGGACCTCCAGGACCCACTTTGGACACCCCTGGATAACAGCGTCCCGATAATCAGCATTTATTCAACACAGATGGATACCATCACCACAAAAGCACATCACAAAACTCAGAGCACAAACAACACATGAATTTACCTGAGAGAGAAAAGGACAAAGATGGAAACGACAAACAAAAAGCAAAGACGTCTTTGGAGAATTGCAAGAGCAAATCTGATTTGTTACTCTGTGTAGAAAGTTTTATAGTAAAGGCGTATTCTTCTCTTTAATTTATTCAAATAAGGCATATCTTTGCTCATCCAACCAGGAGCTATCTCTGACCCTTTTTAAAGTTAGAAACTCCCTGCAATTTGTTTCCAAGATCAAACACCAGTTTTCTCCTTTATCTAAACAAAGTGGAAGCAGAGCTTCACCTGAACTCCTGCTGTTTTACGGCTTTTCACAGATCAGTGTGAAGCTGGAATTTCTCCTGATTGTTTCCCACACAGATAAAGGGCAGATCAAAAGATCTTAGCAAACCATCTGCTGTAACTACAGGTAACATAAAGATCAATAGGGCAGAATAAGTTACTAATCTGAAAACTATAATTAGGCTATTTCAATCAAGACATGTTAACAACTAGGAGAGATTACAAATTAGATTATGTGTTTAACAGATATTAAAATCTTATCAAGATGGTCAAAAGGTTAAACTCAAACAGCCACGACCCCCTGTGAATCCCTGCTCTGTCCACAGAGANTTTAAGTAATTTTTTAAAACTTGTCTTACAAAGCTAACTATGCTAAAATATGTACCATCTCCAAAACACACATCGATGTGTATTTCTTTCATTTTCCCTTAGGGGGAGCTGGTGATGTCTCGTCTCTGCTCTGCAGTGAGATTATGAGTCTTTGACATAACCAGCCAGCTCACACTGAGGAAAATATATACAAATCCAGCAACCTGGTAGATGATAGTTCATACATCGTTTATGTAATCTATTTGGGTTCTTGTCTAATACGTTACACCAGGGGTCCCCAAACCTTTCCCTGTGAGGGCCACATAACTTTCCCCTTCTCTGCTGGGGGCCGGAGTCAGTTTGTAACAGAAAAAGTGACGATTGCAGGAGCCTAAATGTAAAAATGTATTGTTTTCCAGAAAGCACTCCCTGGGTTCTTCACAGAAAAAAAATCCAGGAAGGATTATTGTCCGTATTTTCCTAACTAGGAGCCGCACCGGACTATAAACCACAACCCAAAGTTTATTTAAAGAAAACCAGTAAACATTCACATATAAGCCTCAGATATCTCTGCCGCTCCAGGTTTTCCACAGCGATGCAGCAGCAGCAGAGAAGCGGACAGCCAAAATCTGTGTCATAACAGGTCAACTGAATATCACATTTATTAGGGTTGAAAAAGAAAAAGTTGCCAAGTTTAGATTTAACTTAACTGATTACAGTAGTTTCTGAAAAGAAACTGTAACAGTAAAAAGCTGATCCTTTGTGTTGCTACTAGCATGAGCTAAATGAAAATGGGGGCTTTCTTTTTCTTCACTGCTTTACATGAACACCGATGTGGAGGCCTCGATTATTTTTAATGGTAAAGTATAACCCCACTAACTAGAACCAGCATCAATACATAATAAATTTGAATATATTACAGGTTCTCCTCCTGGGGCTGCCACCTTATTCTGACTTTTCTTCCTCCATGCTGATGTGAGCGACTGCCAGGCGTTGATTTTTACCTTCTTCTTTGGGGGCTCTGGCTCGGTACAGGACACAGTGGCATAAACTTTCTCCTCCGGCACCACTTTAATTGTTGCTCCCACCGAGTAGACTCCTTTAAAGAGGATGGTGAGCATTTGCACTGTTAGTTGAACCTTACGGATGGTGCTAGGGTCGGAGGGCGTTCTTACTCTGGGACCTGCAGTACCCCATCACGGAAGTGGTGTTCTGCTGTCACTCTGTACAGATATGACTTCTCTTTGGGTCTTGCTGCGTTGCTGCCCCACCAGTCTATTTCGGTGGTGTAATAGTACAGGTCTGAGGTGCGTACCCCACTTTCCCTTGGCACGTCCGGCAAATCCACCACTGGGATGGTGCAATCATTGATAACCTCCAAAATCAAATGTGCCCAGGTGGTCAGCTCCCAGGGACCCGTCCAACCCCCATTAACAGCCTGCACCATTGCGTCGTCTGGGAGTACACTTAATTCTTCGGCCAGCGGGCGATCTGTCTGGGGCCGAAGCACCCGGAAGATCACTGGGGAGTGCGTGGTACTCACTGAGGGGTATGGTAGTTGTGCTCGCGTGGGATCATAAGGCTAGGCAGTATGGACAGCGTCCCACAGGGAGTCGTGTGGTCCTTCTTCTTTCCGCCAAATCCACTGTTCTCTCCCTGAGGGGTCCTCTGGAGTGTTGGGGGGCGCCGAAGGCCCTGCGAACCAGTGAACCGATGGTATGGAACTCCCGTAAGTACACTGGGGTCCTCCGTATGTTTGAAAAAACTGCAGAGCGCTGTAGAATCTTTTTAGCTGCCAGCCTTCAGCCTCTCCCGCCGGAGTCACCTCTCCTCCCCGGATCTGCTCAGTGCAGACCGAACAGACGCTTAATTCTTCCCCATCCCACAGGCAATGACATCGTTTTGGTTCTTCCTCCTGCCATCCCCATTGGGTCACCATTACTAGCCGGGGTAGGGAACACAGTCTGCAGTTCCCGCAGAACTGGGGAGACTGGGAGGTACTGCAGCTTCTCTGCTGTTGACTCCTGTTTCCTGGGCTTTTCGCGGCCTGTTTCTTTCCAGGTGAGAGGGAGTTGAGTATTTGTTAAACACCCTGGGCAGCACTTTTTAGCTTTACTCCCCATCAGCATTTCGGGTTCCTCTGACAGGATTCCATTTTTGGCCCAATCCAATTTCTTCAGGGCTCGTCCTGCCCAGATCCCTCCTGTTGTAGGGTTAGGGTACAACAACAATCCCTCCTGATTACAACCACCCCTTTCACGGTGGCCAGTCTGAGATAGGGTGGAACAATACATGATTCACTGGCCATTTCACCGGCTTCTGTTTCTCTTTAGTCAGGAACTGGCTTGAGTTGCTCGACTCCTTGGATCCCCTTCTTTTCCAGCAATACTGTGTTCCTGTCCAGTACTTGCTTGACGATGTCTGTCGTTTCAAACTTGGGTTTCACAGCTGCGCTCACAGGTTGCTCTCTTGGTCTGACCCACACTCGTTGTCCCACTTTGAATGGCACTTTGGGCGTCAGCTTCTCCTTTTTATCGCTGGAGCCCCGCCCCGTTTCCTTCGTGGTAAATGGCCGTTGGTTGAGCTCCATCGAGGGGGCGGGCCTCTCAGCTCTATTCCTGTCGTTTACTAATCCAATGGTGTGCTCCACCACTCCGTTGGCTTGTGGTGTGTAGGGTGGCGAGTAAACTCTCATTACTCCGTACTTCTGGCACCACTGGTCAACCTGTGCATTACGGAAATGAGTTCCATTGTCCGTCCGCAGCTCTTTCGTGATTCCCAGGGCACTGCACACTTGCTCCAGCATGCCGACAACACTGCTGCCGTTTGCCTTCCTGACTGCCTTCACAGTTACAAATCCCGACATTGAATCCACCAGCACTAAAAGGTACTTCTCACCGTTTCTTCCTGTCATTCCCATGGGGCCTGCCACGTCTATACAGACTGAGCCCCAGGGAATCGTGCTTTTGATGGTCAACCCTTCCAACCACTGCCCTCGGCGACCTGCGTTGTATTTTCCACACACTTCACAGTCCCTCAGCACGCGTTGGACTTGTTTCACTGGGATCCAAAGCTCTTGCTCCTCCAGCTCCTTACGGGTAGGTCGCATGCCTGCATGTTCTAGGGCCCCATGCACGCTCCGCACGACCTCATCCACGCACTCTTCTGGGACCTCCCGTCCTCTGGGAGTCTTGTCCCACTTCTTGATACCGACAAAGACAATCTTCCTCTGTTGGACATAGCAGTCCACTTCGTCATTTCCACGCCAATGACCTCCCTCATGCGTGTGCGCTTGCTGATGCTCAACTTCGAGCTCCAGCTGCATCTTTAACTCAGCAATCTTTTCCCACAAGTCTCTGTGTGCCACCGGCTTGCCCTTAGCTGTCTCAAAACCATTTTCCTCCCAAATTGCTAAGTCTTCTTTAAGGGCTTGTGCACAGTAGTAACTGTCCGTCACCAACCTTGCACTCTTGATCTTTCTTTTCACCAGCTCTAGTAGTCCTTCCAGTACCGCAGTCACTTCTCCGGCTTGGGCACTGACGGGGGCTTTTCCCTTCTGTCGACACCTCTCCTTGCCATCCTCTCCTTGCCATCAGAACCAGAACAACCACTCTGGTTGTTCTGGTTTTTCAGGTGTTTCTTGCTGTCGTTTCTTGTTGGTGGGTTGTGCTGGGCCAATTTCAAGCTCTGGGTCCAGCAAGATGTCTTCCCATCTTCCCCACCGTGCATCCCGGGTTTCGGCACCATCCCCTCCTTGAGATCGGACGGTATTTCGCGGAAAACACAAAGTCCATATAGAACAATCCTAACACATCATCACAATGGATAGTTAAGATGTCCCTCTCGTAGCAAGTCACAGGAGAAGATGACGGCGTCCACGTGTCCACAACCTCGTACTCCGTTAGATGTGAAGGTGGGGAAATCCAGGTGTCTGCGTTCAGCTCGTCATCAATTGTGGAGCTGCACGGCTCAAAAAGATCTTGGCGTTCCAACTGAGGAGTCGGAGTGGTGCCATCCACCTCCAAATCCTGTTGTGGGGCGGCTGGAAAGTCGAAGCACGCTTCGAGTTCTTCGAGCAGGTCCTGGAAATCCTTATTGAACGAAGGAGACTGCATCTGGCAAATGCAGGTTACGATGGAGCTCGCTTGGCTACTCTGATCCTTGTGTGATAGGATAGGTGCATCATTAGTTTGGCATGCTTGGTGGGATGAACTGAGAAACTCAGCCTGGGTACCCTGGTCGTGAGTTGCAATGCTGGTCTGGCACCCGACGTTGACGAACAGGTCTGGAGATGCCGGGAAAACTGGTGGAATGGGGTCACCAACTGCTACTACTCTGCCGTCCAAGAGATGCAGAGTAGGAAGGCACTGGCGGGTGGTCTGGTTTTCCCATAGCTTCTGGACTACGGGCATCATCCGGCTATCCCCCAACGGCGACATTTGAAGCGCGTCGTCATCCACACGACTTTGTGGTCCCGTTCCAGGGATCTAGTTGTGGAAGCCGCAATGTAAGGCAGGTCCTCACGCCCCTGGAGGCAGAGGATTGCCGTTACATTATCCAGGTGTACGCAATCGTGACTCCAGCGGGTAGACGATGCAACCCATATGAACCCAGCGGATTCTGTGGTTGTTCCACATCCCACGCAGCAGATTGGTGCCTGAAGAGAAACAGCAACCTAGGTAACTTCATGATTAATGGTTATCGATTAATAATACTCATATAAATAAAATGGCTTAAAAGCGAAAGCAAAAGCATAGAAAGTGAGCTGGTTTAAACTCTTGTGCCTCTGTGAGCTGCAAGCCATGGGGAACGAATCACAGGGAAACCATTCTCGGATTCTGGTGCTTCCGAACTCTGCATATAATACAAATCGTGAAATATTGCCACGTGGGTCATAAGCCACATGACGATAGGCAGGGTAAACGTCTTCTTCATCCAGTAGAGGGTACAAAAACTCACCAAACGTCTTTCAGTCGGCTGTAATGGAAGTACTGGGAGATGTGGGAGCAACTGTGTACATAGATGATGTTTTTATCGCCGATGACACTGAAGAAGAACACCTAGTGAGACTGCAGACAGTAGTCGAGAACCTCACCAAAGCAGGCCTGAAATTAAACCTCAAGAAGTGCCAATTCGGACAGTTCCAGGTGAATTACCTGGGATTCCAGGTCACGTCAGACTTGGGACTCTCAGATGGATATAGGGAAAAATTGATGAACATTCAACCCCCTCGGTCAGAAAATGAACTGCAGAAAATACTAGGACTGTGTAACTATGTCAGAGACCATGTGCCCAACTACCAAAAGTATGCCAGACCATTGTACAACTGCCTGAAGAAAAATGTGGAGAACGAAGAAGGAGGAAAGAGACCGTGGGTTTGGACAGCAGCCAACCAACAAGATCTGGAAGAATTGAGAAAAGCGATTCAAGCAGCGGTGAGGCTGGAACCAAGAAGCCTGTCAGAAAGACTGGTAGCAGAGATCAGCTGCGAGAATGATGACACTATGATCAAAGTGAGCAATGAAAACCGAGGCTTAGTTACACTGTGGAGCTACACCCTGACCTCTGTCGAAAAGAAATACCCACAAGAAGAGAAAGAACTAGCGGTGCTAGCTCAATACTGGAGTGTGCTAAAAGATCTAGCACAAGGACAGCCGGTTAAAGTCATCACACAGAGCCAGGTGCACAAGTACCTAAGGAAAGACACCGTTGAAAGTACATGAATTTGAGACAATCATTACTTCAGATTTTTTGAAAGATCTACTTCTATATACATTTTTGTGGATTAANTTTAAGTAATTTTTTAAAACTTGTCTTACAAAGCTAACTATGCTAAAATATGTACCATCTCCAAAACACACATCGATGTGTATTTCTTTCATTTTTCCTTAGGGGGAGCTGGTGATGTCTGGTCTCTGCTCTGCAGTGAGATTATGAGGCTTTGACATAACCAGCCAGCATAAAAATCCAGCAACCTGGGAGATGATAATTCATACATTTTTTTATGTAATCTATTCGGGTTCTTGTCTAATACTTTACACCAGGGGTCCCCAAACTTTTTCCTGAGGGCCACATAACTTTTCATTCTCTGCTGGGGGCCGGAGTCAGTTTGTAACAGAAAAGTGACGAATGCAGGAGCCTAGATGTAAAAATATATTGTTTTCCAGAAAGCACAATCAAATAACCGTCTCTGGGTTCTTCACATAAAAAATCCAGGAAGGATTATTGTCCGTATTTTCCAAACTATAAGCCACAACCCAAAGTTTATTTAAAGAAACCCAGTAAACACACATATAAGCCTCAGATTTCTCTCCCGCTCCAGCAGCAGCAGAGGGGGGCGGACAGCCAACATCTGAGTCATAACAGGTCAACTGAATATCACATTTATTACGGTTGAAAAAGAAAAAGTTGCCAAGTTTAGATTTAACTGAACTGATTACGGTAGTTTCTGAACGGAAACAGTAAAAGTTCTGATCCTTCATGTTGCTACTGGCATGAGCTAAATGAAAATAGGCACCTTCTTCTTCTTCACTGCTTTACATGAACACCGATGTGGAGGCATCGATTATTTTTAATGGTAACCAAGACAACAGAACGTAATGTCAAACCTTACATCAGCGGGTTGCTGTTAGTATAACCCCACTAACTAGAACCAGCATCAATACATAATAAATTTGAATATATTACAGGTTATATTTCATAGTATTAAAAAAAAATCAACATTATGAACTATTATGTAGCACTTTTATTCTGAAGTGCAGCAGGTTGATCTGTCTGTTTAAACAGCAGCACCGATGATGTCATCTTTACTGGATTATCTCTCAAAACTGGATTTGTTTAAGTATGCACATGAATTTGAGACAATCATTACTTCAGATTTTTTTGAAAGATCTACTTCTATATACATTTTTGTGGATTAATCAGTATTTTTCTCCTGCATAGTGTCACCAGATGTGCTGTGTGACCCGGTGAAGGTGCAGCTGCTTCCAGACCTGCAGGACTTAAACCAGGATTTGGTGAATCTGAAGCTCTGAGCTCCAGATGTTCTGGTTTGGACTTGTTAGGGTCACATGTCCTCATCTTCCAGTCTCTCTTCTGAAATAAAATCACTTAAACATTCATTACTTCTGAAGCTCATTGATTCTCAGGCATTACCTACATCTGCTGAGTCAGCAGAATGACTTCCTGTTTTTAATGTTAAGTTTCATCTGAGTGAAGTTGCCCCCCCCCACCTTCTTCAAATCAGACAGAATTGGTGTCAATCAACTCAGCTACGTTGGTGCTGATTTGTGCAGCAATTTTTTTTGTTTGTGCTGCTTTGGCTTTGAAAATATTAATGAAAGTGTAAAGGTCAAAAGGTCAACCAGCCCCCCAACGTTTATGAAATCAAACAAAATCGGTGTCACACGTTTGTGCTGGTTGACCTCTGAACTACTATTAATATCTTTAAAAAGATGGAAGCACAAACCAAAAATTTTGCTGCACAAACGTTTGACACCAATTTTGTCTGATTTGAAGAAGGTGGGGGGGGGGGCGACTTCACTCAGGTTTAAGTTTCTGATACGGGTGCTGGTTTTATAATTCCTCATCTACTGGGCGACTTGTAGATGTGTCCCTGCTCCAACACACCGACTCTAAAGCTGAATCTCTTCCTCGGTGCCGTCGGTTCTCCATGGTAACGGCCTCATTACTCGACTCAGGTGTGTTGAAGCAGAAACTCGTCTACAGCTGCAGGACTCCAGCCGTCCAGGCCTGGATTTGAGGATCATTGGTTCGTAGTTTACTTTTGTGAAGTCATCAGCTGCAACAAGCTGGAACTGCACAAAGATAATCTCTGTCCTAATCAAAGTCACTGGCGTAGTTTGGATAGAGCAGTGGGCTGATAGAGAAGGCTGGTTCTGTTCTGGAGACGATGGTGAGAAGAAGGATTCTTCATAAAATGAAGACAGTTACAGAACCCAGAGCATCCTACCAACAGCATCACCATCTTAATAACTGAAGAGTCTGAATGAGTTACATCATCATTTCATTTCCCTTTGTGACTGATAGTCTGTTTGAATCTGAATATTAAAGTATTACAACCTTTTTTTTAGTACTTTCTTCTAAATATGACGGTGTGCCCACCAGCTATGTGATCCCAGTCTAACAGGATGTCTGCACAGTGTACTATTACCGTGTTTCCCCGAAAGTAAGACAGTGTCTTACTTTCTTTTTATCCCCAAAAGCCCCACTATGTCTTACTTTCGGGGTATGTCTTATATTAGAAAATTATTTTAGAATTTTTTGTTTTAACCATAAAATTAACATTTATTAACAACCTGAACAGTATTGTATTCACCACAAAACAGTTTTATAAAAGGAAGTGCCAAGAATGTCTTGTTACAACATTGTAAGTGACAAGTGCAGGGGACGGCGCGGTGACGTATGGAGAGGGGGACGATGCGGACGTGGGCAGGAGGCGGCGCGCAGCTAGATGAGGTGTTTCCCCGAAAAGTAAGACATATGTCTTACTTTCGGGGTACGGCTTATATTAGCCGACCCCCCCTGAAACACCCGATACGTCTTACTATCGGGGAAACACGGTATTATTTATAATTATTATTTATTAAATTAGCCAGGTTTAGTAAAAATGTACAATTGTTACAACTGAAAGTTGGTACAGTAGTAAAAACAGGCACTTTTTCTGATTGTCCTGTTGATGAAGCCATTTATTTAAAATTAATGCTTAAAATACAGGAGTCACATTTAAAGCAGTAAATCAGTTCTTTATTAAAATGTTCTAAACAAACTACATGTTCAGGATCCCAGAAGGTCTGGGATCCTTTACAATGGATCTGGTCCATGGAGGACCGAGTCCTGGTGGATCCGGTTCTCACAGTCTGAAGGATTTCATGCCTCAGAGATTCCTACAGGACACAANCATAGTGTCACCAGATGTGCTGTGTGACCCGGTGAAGGTGCAGCTGCTTCCAGACCTGCAGGACTTAAACCAGGACTTGGTGAATCTGAAGCTCTGAGCTCCAGATGTTCTGGTTTGGACTTGTTAGGGTCACATGTCATCATCTTCCAGTCTCTCTTCTGAAATAAAATCACTTAAACATTCATTACTTCTGAAGCTCATTGATTCTCAGGCATTACCTACATCTGCCGAGTCAGCAGAATGACTTCCTGTTTTCAATATGTTAAGTTTCTGATACGGGTGCTGGTTTTATAATTCCTCATCCAGTACTGGGCGTCTTGTAGATGTGTCCCTGCTCCAACACACTGACTCTAAAGCTGAATCACTTCCTCAGTGCAGTCGGTTCTCCGTGGTAACGGCCTCATTACTCGACTCAGGTGTGTTGAAGCAGAAACTCATCTACAGCTGCAGGACTCCAGCCGTCCAGGCCTGGATTTGAGGATCATTGGTTCATAGTTTACTTTTGTGAAGTCATCAGCTGCAACAAGCTGGAACTGCATAAAGATAATCTCTAATCAAAGTCACTGGCATAGTTTGGATAGAGCAGTGGGTTGATAGAGAAGGCTGGTTCTGTTCTGGAGACGATGGTGAGAAGAAGGATTCTTCATAAAATGAAGACGGTTACAGAACCCAGAGCATCCTGCCAACAGCATCACCATCTTAATAACTGAAGAATCTGAATTAGTTACATCATTTCATTTCCCTTTGTGACTGATAAAGTCTGTTTGAATCTGAATATTAAAGTATTACAACCTTTTTTCAGTACTTTCTTCTAAATATGACAGTGTGCCCACCAGCTATGTGATCCCAGTCGAACAGGATGTCTGCAGTGTACTACTATTATTATTTATTATTATTTATTATTATCATTTATTAAATTAGCCAGGTTTAATAAAAATGTACAATTGTTGTTACAAAGGCTCGGGTGGAAATTGTTTGTGACCAGATTGGGCCAGGTGTTGGCTGGTTCGGCCTTGGTGGGGAAGGTGCGCCACCCAGTGGTGAGTTCTCTATAGCACCTTCAGCAGCTGTACAAAAACCGTGTCTCTGAGAGTGGAGGCGTGCAGTTGGTGCCGACAGTTTCGGTTGGGGTGGTTGTGCGTTCCTGACTTCTTACCACATCTCCAACTCCAAGCGACCTTCTGCTGCACATCTGCTGTAACGACGCAATAAAGAGAGATTCAAACAAAGCCCATCTCCAGTTTGTTCTGATCGACACACAGTGGCGAGTGTATATATCCCACCAGCTTCAACTTCAGAGTAGATCCTCATCTACAATTGTTACAGTAGTAAAAACAGGCACTTTTTCTGATTGTCCTGTTGATGAAGCCATTTATTTAAAATTAATGCTTAAAATGCAGGAATTACATTTAAAGCAGTAAATCAGTTATTTATTAAAATGTTCAAAACAAACTACATTATACAATGGATCTGGTCCATGGAGGACCGAGTCCTGGTGGATCCGGTTCTCACAGTCTGAAGGATTTCATGCCTCAGAGATTCCTACAGGACACAAAGAAATATTTTATTTTAATCACTTGCTGTTAGTTGGTTTTTTATTATATTCAGGGATGTACAGACCCATAAACTACCAATCAAAACTTTTTATATTATATTTCCAATGGATGCG
Organism: Poecilia formosa; assembly: GCF_000485575.1. Classification (NCBI taxonomy): domain Eukaryota; kingdom Metazoa; phylum Chordata; class Actinopteri; order Cyprinodontiformes; family Poeciliidae; genus Poecilia; species Poecilia formosa. The sequence continues at coordinate 24,466 of NW_006800957.1, read as the reverse complement.
AAGGACGGAGCGCCAGGTGAAGCTGGTAGGATAAATCAAATAAAAACACTTTGTGTTTCTGAATAATTACACTGCTATGATAATTCATCAATTAAGGACTAGGGCTAGATAATAATTCATAATAAACAAAGGCTATCTTGAATAAATTCAAATATACAGAAAGACACTAGCCTGACGCTATTAGCATGCAGAAGCGCTAGCATAGCTCGGTAGCATAGCTTAGTCACTGATCGCTACTTTGTGATGATAGCTGATCAATTAAATCGATTAACATTAATAACGATAACGTGGAGATAAATAGTTAATATATTAGATATTTCTCTTACCCTCCTCTGTCGCTGCCAGGCTCAGGTCCAAACTGTCAGTGGGTCGTCATAGCAACGCCGCTGTTGGAACGGGTTAATGTGATTGGCTGAAAAATAGGTTACCCAACGTGGGGCTCCGTTCATATGATTGGCTGAGACAAGGAAGCTATCTGATTGGTTGCTGATCATCCAACCAGATGGACCATTTATTAAAAAAAGACATTTACGTATTGAGAAGTCAGAGTCTCAACATTCACACACAAATGCAGCGAAACTCTCAGGCCAGAAATCAAGATCCATAGTGAGGATGGAGATCAGAGCCTCAGAGGAGGAAGTGAAACTGCTTCTAGTTTCTAAATCAACTTCCTGTATCTACAGATCAGAATGAAGGACTTCCTGTCTAAACAGGAAGCAGTTCATCTCCAGCGTTCTGTGAGTCGGGTTCTGGTTCCGAGACGAAACCAGTTTCCACCAGAGGAAGATCCAACTGCAGATCTGAAGGTTCACTGAGTGAGTTGGTTCCAGCATCAGTAAAGGTCAGAGGTCACCACTCCAGTCTGAGCTCAACATGTCCAACCTGGTTCTGATCTCTGGGTTTTCATGTCAGTTTGTTCATTATTATTATTTCTTAAACATCATAACTTTATTAAACTAAACTGAATTTATCTTAATATTTAATAATAAAATTCATTAAGTTTCTGTTCTGGTTGGTCATTCCTCCATATTTCCCTCAGGTAAGGAATCTCTGGGTCATCAACAGAACCTGGGACCGTCACCATGGTAACCAGGTGTCTCTCTCTCTCTCTCTCTCTCTCTCTCTCACCTGGCAGCATCACCATGGTAACCAGGTTCATCCCTCTCACCTGGCGTGCCGAGGCGGTCCTGCCAGGTGGGCTTATAGTCGTCCAGCGTCAGCAGCAGGATGTACATGGTGAGAGCGAACAGCCCGGCCAGGAACAGATAGAAGACCAGGTAGAAGAGGAGGACCAGGCCTGAGGAAGAGGAGGAGAGGATGAAGGGCAGGACGGGTCAGAACCTGCAGGTACCCCACCCAACTATTTTACCCCCCTTAAAATACTACACCCCCTTTTTACCCTGTTACCACCCAAATACCCCCCTCATCTCCAGCTGCCTCTCTGATCCTCTGATGACCCACATTCAGGGGGGAGGGGCAGGTGTTACCATGACAACAGCATTGGTAGCTACAGGCTAACTAGCTCAACTAGCATCACAAACAACGTCAATCTGTGGGTTACCATAGCAACAAGCAGGTCAGTTGATCCTGGATGACTTAAACCCAGGGATGATGTTCACCTGGACCCGGATACCAGAACCAGAACCGACACCAGAACCTTCACCTGGGTCTGCAGAACCTCACTAGAACACCCAACACCACAGCAAGTCCTGGAACTGGACTGGATCCGGTTCTGGAGAACATCTGGACCTTCTCAGCAGGTTCTGGGCACCATCGGGTCAGAACCTGGTTCCTCTGACAGAACCGGCCTTCAGGTCCACTAAGCCTGTCAGAACCACCAGACCCGGATTCAGTCTCCTCCTCCAGAACCGAAGCCATCGAACGAATCTGCAGGTAGAACCGCATCAGAACTAAGAACCAACCAGAACCAGAACTAGAACCAGTCTGGCTCAGGGACTTGGAGACTCAGTGATGATTGGCTCCAGTTCTTCTGGTCATGTGACTGTTGCCATGGAAACTCCCAGCCAGAGGAAAGGTGTCCTCTGGTTCTCCCAGGTTGAAGCGTCCAATCAGAGCGTCCGCTGCTCTAATCCAGATTAACACAGTAGGGGGGGTCAGCCCCAGTGCATCATGGGAGATATTATCCTCACAGACAGTTATATAAACCCATCAGAACCAGAACTGGGTCAGGCTGGTCTCTGATCCAAAGGGGTGTGGCCTAATCTGGACCACCACAGGTCAGAGGTCACAGCACAGAGACGCCGAGTCCCAAACCTGTAAACTTCATTAAATGTCTTTCAATTAACTATCAGATATTATTTAATGAAAATAAAACTAATGGAAATAAAACCGTCTCCATGGCAACCAGCAGCACAACAAACATCTGATCAATAAATGAACCAATATTGATTAAAACTGATAATCAATAATCACTGGATTACATCAGTCCTGCTGGTTCTGGTTGGGTCCAATTAGTGGCTACAGCAGAATGTACCGGGCTCTACTGTGGTTCTGATACGATTACTGGGACCAGAACCAGAACCATCAAACGGGCCAACAGCTTCCTGCAGTAAAGCTTGGTGTTGGCAGCATCATGCTGAGGATTCTGGGTCAGTCCAGAACCAACCCGGGTCCAGTGGACTAGTATGAATACAAAAACACCAGAACCAGAACCAGATCTGGTACCAGATAATTGCTAAAACCTGGAGGTCAGTAGAACCAGAAATAATACCAGACCAGCGCCAGGTCACCTGGTACCGGACGAACCCAGCTGATGAACCCGTCCTCCATCAGAACCAACTGATGGAGGACGGGTTCTGATGGAGGACGGGTTCTGGTCCATCAGCTGGTTCTACAGCAGTCTGACGTCACAGCGGATCAATGAAGTGATGAAGAGGAGGCTCCTTGGCCTTCATCTCTAATAATTATAGTTCGCGCGGGCGCGCGCACGGCGCCGCGCTCTCACCCCAGCTCGTGGCCGTGCGTCCCAGCAGCTCGTGCGTCCGCGGGTTCCAGAAAAAGTCCCGCCAATCGCTGGAGGCGCGGCGGGAATCCTCCTTTGATCCGGACATGACGCTGAGGATGAGGAGGATGAAGATGCGGCGAGGATCGATCGGCGAGGATGAGGAGGGTGATGGAGGTGATGATGAAGGACACAGAGACGCTGCGTTCAGTCCCGAAGCGGTGACGTCATCGGGCCAATCACGGAGCGGCTGTCATCGAGGCCCCGCCCCCCGAGGCTGATTCACTATGACGTAAAGGAGAGACGTTTCTCCTCGCGCTGCCTGAGGTACGTGATGATGTCCAAGATTCCTGTTGCCCCTAAAGAAAATGCTGAGGTGTTTGACGGGATCCCCAGAGGATCATAAAGGTTCGATCAGAACCAATCAATATAAACTCCATTTATATCGATTAATGTCCTTTTATGAGTAAGAAAACAACAAACTGTTAATAAATGTTTTATTAAAACACATTGTTTGTATATTTTATTGGTTCAACATTTTTTTAAATATAAATTGGAAGTGAACTTGGTTGCTCCTAAAAAATACTGAATAAATAATAAAGTAAGATAAATTTCTTATAAAATTATTCATAATGTTAATCCAGTTAAAACACTTGATAAAAATATATAAATGATATCTGGACCCTTTGTGTACTTTCTGTAAAAAATCCTGAAGAAAAGCTGATTCATCTTTTTGGGTTTGTTGTTATAATAGAATATTAGAATAATAATGTTAGTTTTCTTTCATAAAAGTATCAGCATCACTTTAACAGATCAGGATGTTTTTGTTTGGGATGGAGAAATGAGAACTGGTCAAAACAGAATGTTTATATGTTGTTAACATCTTTATTTATGGTAAATATTATATTCACACCTCCAAATATTTAGAACAAAAGCCTAATTTACAGATTTTATTTTCTATTAATATAAAATCAGAGGTCACGCTACACATTTTTGTTCTCTGTCATCTTGACCGACAGCATTAAAACAAATCAGTCGTGTTTTTTTACTACCCGTCAAATTATTGATGTCATATTAACATTTCGCTCTTTAGCTGCGTTTTAGTTAATATTCAGCTAGTTGAATCCAGACCCCATCACATGTAAAGCAGATGAACTTTTTCTCTGTGCTGACAAAAAACACTGATGTGGCCCCAATAACTTATAATAAATAAATGGATTAACACAGCATTGAAAACTCTTTAGTTTTATCTGGTCTGTAATGGAGACTTGAATTAAATCCACCATTTCTACCAGAGGTTTGTGATGAGCTTCCTAACCAGACGCTCCAAAGTGTCCGGTCCATCACTCTTCAGCTCCGGTCAGAAAGACACATTTAGTTCAGAGTCCATGAGATGATATTCAGAAATGATTATTTATTGATTTATTTACGATGAACTCTTTGCCATGTCTTGTTGTCTCCCTCAGGACATGACAAAAGGGGCGGGGCTAAGGGCCGCAATCAATTTAAAGACAATACCACAGAAGAAGAAATATAAAGGAGGGGCTTCCGATCTTAACGTAACACGGTTAAAACAATGACAGAGTCAGATAAGGAACAATACAAATAACAAAAAAAAAGACATTTTGTGTATTAATAACAAAAGAGAAATACAATCAGGTTACACTTGGATGTTGTATCTGTAATTACTAATGTTCTCTGATGTTCCTGTATGATCCTGGATACAAGGCAGGCCACACCTGGTCCAGTGATGGCAGGTCACATCTTGGCTAACCCATCCAGAAACATTTCACAACATCTGATAAAACATGTTAATAAATAAAACTTTAATCATTTTATTAGAAAGACATCAGGAAGAAATTCAGCAAATGATCGACTCTGAGTCAGTAAATGGATCCAGAACCAGAACCAGGACTAGTTCTGGTTCTGCTGTGTTTAAATGCCTGGTTCAGTTTAATTTCTGCTGCAGTGTGATTTTAATATTTCCTCAGTTATCAGAAAAGTTATGATATTTTCCTCAGCAGATGGCTGAGATGGCTTTGTCTCATGGTAAATAAAACCTTTTTTTATTCACAAACTCCGGACGTCTTCTGTTCCTGATCCCAGCAACATTAGATTAGACTCTATTAGGAGTAACTTCACATATAATGATTATACAACATGCTGTGCCTGGAAGAGCATTTAATTAAAAGTAATAATTAATCTAGGTGTGCTGTGGTGATGCAGGGGTTCAGCACAACCCACATATGGAGGCCTCAGTCCTCGAAATGTCGCAGGTTCGATTCCTGACCTCTCATTACCCACTTTCCTGTTAATTAACTATCAAATAAAGGCCAGTAGAGCCAATAAGAAATAAAAGTAATAATTAATCTGAGAAGCTATAATATCTTCTTAATATCCATCAGTGAGTTTATTCACACCTGATTCAACTCTTTAACTCTTCTACCTCCTGTATTAATTAATTATTAGGGTATTAATCACCTACAGGTAACATTTTTAATCTATAAATGTGTCGTAAAAATTCTTCTGGTTCTTTAAAAAATTATTTGAATTGATTCTCAAGCTTTTTTAACTGTGATTTTGTCAAAGGTTAGCTTTTACTGGGACATAAATCAGGTTTTTATTTAATGTAGAAAATGTTTAAGGTTGTTTAATATTTTTAAATGAACTTTTCATTATACTTTAATTTTGAAAATCTTTGATCATAGTAATTTTTGTCTGTCAATTTTTCAATAAAAAAGTAAATAAAATCTCATTCCTGCCTTCAGACTCCCTGCTGAATCTGATTGGAGGAAACAGTCTTAACCCCGCCCACACCGCGCCGCCCACCGCTTCGGTGAGTAATGGGGCGGAGCTTGAGAAACCGTGTCACCGTGCACGCGCTTGACTCACGCTCGTGCACGTCCCCGCCTCTTTCTGTTTGCAGCTGCCAGAGCTGATTGACCAATAGGAACACACCCAGGGATCCGTCCTGTGCGCATGCGTAGAGCCAGGAGCAGCGTGTGGAAAGTTTGTGATGAAAGTTTGGAGAGTTACAGTTCAGTAGGAGAAAAGGAGGAAGAGGAGGAGGAAGAAGAGGAGAAATAGGAAAAGGAGAAGCTCTTTATCTTCTCCCGCTGAAGCTCCGACCCTCCGCGGCTCCTCTCCGCTCCCCAGGCCGCCCTCAGCTGCTCCTCCCCCGGCATGAAGATCCAGTTCGCCCCGCTGAACGTCCCGCTGCGGAGGCGGCTGCAGACCGCCGCGGTGCTGCAGTGGGTCTTCTCCTTCCTGGCTCTGGGTGAGACTGGTTCTACTGGTTTTACTGGTGGTGTTACTGGCTCTGTGTAAGTATGCTGGACCAACTCTGATGGTTCTACTGGGTCTCTCCTTCCTGGCACTGGGTACGTATGACTGGGTGGTACTGTTGGTACTGGTTCTACTGGGTCTTCAAGAATCTACTGTTTCAGTTGGGTCTACTGGTTTTTCTAACCAGTAGACTCTCCCAGTAAGCAGAGCATGTAGGAGGTTCTGATGCTTCTGCTGGAGGTGAAAGTGAAGAAAAGTTCTGACTGGTTCTGGTTCTGGTCTGGACGTTCTGAAGGGAACCAGCTGGACCGGTACCGGTACCGCTGGTACCGCTCTAAGTTCTGCTCTGAGCTCCAGGATGAATCTAAACGCTGATGGACCATCAGATGGATCTGATCTGTGATCAATCCTCCATCAGAGCCAAAGCTCCTCAGGTAGCGGCTCACCTGGATCAGCTGCTGATGGACCTGATGGTCTCCTGATCAGAACCGAACCTGGTGGATCCATCTGCTGATCAGCCTGTTTTCTCTCCAGTCAGAATGAAATGAGCCTCAGATGCTTTCAGACGATGAGACAAACTGAGGAAGTTATTATTTACATTGGAGTGAAGTTTTACCTTCCTTTAGTTTCTTTATTTTTCAGGTTATTGTCTGAGGATAAATGTGGTTCAGTTTAACCCAGTGTTTCCCAGCCTGGTCCTCCAGGCTCACTGCCCTGCATGTTTTAGAAATGTTCCTGCTTTAATCCACCTCATTCAGCTGATTGCAGTTCAGCAAAGACCTGCTAATTGAAACCACCTGGATTGAAGGAAACACCTAAAACATGCAGGCAGTGTATAAAATATTAAAATCATAAAATCATCTGGTTTGATTCTTATGGTCTAAATAACTGAATCAGTGGATTTATGTGAGTTTTGACTCTTTGTAGTTTATTATTGTTCACAGATAAAGTTTGTTTGGCTGCTGCTCATTTTCACAGGACGGAAAAAGTTTGAGAATATTTATGTAAACTTTGACACAAAGTTAATTTTTATACATTCTGACTGGTGTGTAAAATATGGAGCTGCATGTTTTAGACATGAGGCCTTAGATGTTTCGGGTTGACGAAGCAGAACCACCAGAACCATCAGAACCTGGTTCAGTCAGTAGAACTCTGGTCTGACCCAGCGGGTTGGTTCTGCCCGGTCCAGTTACTCATCCCGTCTCTGTTCCAGCCCAGTTCTGTCTGGCCGCCTTCGTCCTGCTGGCCGTCTCTGATTGGTGGATCGCTGCTCTGCTCTATGCTGGTTGGCTGTGGCTGGACTGGGACACGCCCACCAGCGGAGGCCGGCGCTGCCATTGGGTCAGGAAGTGGAGCGTGTGGCGCCACTTCAGGGACTACTTCCCCCTGGAGGTGAGACCAGAACCGACCCACAGGATATTGATTATTGATTGATTGATCACTGATTGATGTCTCTGTAGCTGGTGAAGACGGTCGATCTGGACCCGACCCAGAACTACATCTTTGGGTTCCATCCCCATGGTGAGACTCTCAGTGCTGCTGGTTCTGACCCGGTTCTCTCCACCACTGGTTCTGGTTCTGGTTTTGACCCGGTTCTCTCCCCAGGGGTTCTGGTGGCCGGGGCGTTCGGGAACTTTTGCACGGAGGCGACCGGGTTCTCCCGCCTGTTTCCGGGCCTGCGGTCCCACCTGCTCATGCTGCCGTTCTGGTTCCGAGTGCCGTTCTTCAGGGATTACATCATTTGTGGAGGTGAGTGAGGTTCTACCGGGTCGGGCAGCAGAAGGTCCGATTCCAGCAGAACCAGCAGTTCAGATTTTAATATTCAAAACAGGAAACGGGAAGTAACTGTGAGTACCGGTTCCGTTTACTGGACTCAAGTAGTCTGTCTGTAAATGGGTCGAGGTTCTGGTAGAACCCAGCAGGTCGGACCTGGAGCAGAACCAGGATCCTGATCATCATTCCTGTGTTTTTCTGACCATCTGCTAGTTCAGTGGTTCCCAAACTTTTTCTTCTGCGCCCCCCCTGTGGATTACAAATGGCTGTCTGGTTGAAACGACGAGGGGGGGCATCGACTTTTTTGGGGGGCAAAATGAATGTAGGTAGCTGAAAACAGACACCAACATCGGTAGCCTACAAGCTACTTGTTAAGCTTAAGGTTCTGTATTGATGTTAGCTAGTCATCTGTTAGCTAACATTACCTGCATCCAGCAGCTTTACTCAACTCAGTCGGTTAGTTTGGAGGGAAAAACTGTGAAAAGTTCTTTGCGTTTTGCTGGTTTGCTGCCGTGATTCTAACACAAACCTACGTAGCTCCGCCCAGCAGCAGCAGGTCTCCTTCACAGGTGGAAACCCAGCGCGAGCGTCGTAGCGCTCATGTTGCGTTTAAAGGCGGCTCGGAAAAACAGGTTACAGCATGTTAACAACGGATTAAACAGTTTTAACTGCTGATAAAAGTGACAGAGGACACAGATATGGGAAGTGTGGAAGCCTCTACTGTATCAAACTGACATAGGAATAACAGACCATTCTAAGGTAAAAACCCAGCGCATACAGTGTTCATGTTTTTTTTTCTTTTCATCCAGACGGCTTCCCTCGCCCCTTGGGGCGCGCCCCACAGTTTGGGAACCTCTATGCTAGCTTATCGTTAGCTTCCCCCACTCAGACTCTCTCACTCACACCTCCATGAATCTACATGAACATTTTCCCTCCTTTTTACCTGCAGCAGCAGCAGCAGCTAATCTGAACTCTTCCTCAACCTGGTCTCTCTCATCATCATCCTCCTCTGACGACAATAAAGCCCCTGAATCGCTAATTCTTTCTCCTTCTCCTTTACTGAATCTGCTCCAACGGTCAAAGTTTTTGTGGTAAACATCGGATAGTTTGACACATTTTTCTGAAAGGACTTATGGGCTTTTGTCGTAGTTTATCCTCTCACTTTTCTTGGACTCCGGTTAGCAGCTAATCATTTGCAGCTAACCGCGTTAGCAGCTGACCGTTAGCAGCTAACCGCGTTAGCAGCTGACCGTTAGCAGCTAACCGCGTTAGCAGCTGACCGTTAGCAGCTAACCGCGTTAGCAGCTGACCGTTAGCTGAAATGGCTCTTGTTTATAATGTCAGAGGAGGGGGGGCGGGCCAAGGAGAACCGAGAGATTTTATTGGATAAGCCCAATTTCCATCAATAAAATCAGCCAATGGCTGCCACAGTTGATAAAAATTTCATTTAAATATATTTGTTGTTAAATTATGACGCCGTTGGGCCACCAGATATGGACTGTAAATGCATCAGTCTGTTGTTCAAACTGAATGCAGATTTTTTCCTGATCATATTTTCAACCCGCCACAGTTCAGCTGCGTTGCTTTAATTTACTCACTACTTTATACTTTTACCTGCATTTGGCCAGTGGGGGGCGCTGGCGCTAATTTCCACCCTTTGATTCATTACTTTGTTACTGAATGATGTACAGATCAATAATCCTCTGATCAGGTTCTGATGAGGTTCTGGTTCAGAAACAAAAACTTCTTTCATAATTTAAAATACAGTTTCGAGTCATCCAGGTTTTAATGTCTAATCTACGAACAGGTTGGTTTAATCTGGATTACAGATGAATCTGAGTATCTTCAGAACCAAGAGGAACCACTGGAGTCCAGACTGATTGGACCCAGATGTTAGAACCAGCTTGATTCTGGGTCTGGACTTTGGTTTTGAACCTGGATCAGCTCAGCTGGTTCCCTCTGCTCCAGATTACAACAAACTTTATCAGTGACCTTTGACCTCTGTTGCACTGCACCAGGGGGAGTTGGGCCATCTGAGCAGTTTCATCAGAACCACCGGGTCCAAACCATCTGAAGTGAAACTGGACCACAGGTCACAGCAGCAGGAGAGGGAGGGGGAGGCTACAGGCTCTCTGATTGGCTGGCTGAGCTCTGTGAGGTCACATGGGGTCAGCGAGGGTCAAGGGTCATAGTGATCAGGGAGACCAACTGCCAGGTAGACACTGGCATCAGGTCTGCTGCCACCTGGTGGCAACACGTAGAACTACTGCCACCTGGTGGCAACACGGAGAACTGCTGCCACCTGGTGGCAACACGGAGAACTGCTGCCACCTGGTGGCAACACGGAGAACTGCTGCCACCTGGTGGCAACACGGAGAACTGCTGCCACCTGGCGGCTGGATGTGGAAATGCAGCAGCTTGATGTTGGCCTGAGTTTCCTCTGTGCAGCAGAAACTCTTGATCCAATCTAAATCTTCTCCAGAGTCCATCAGGTGGTCCAGAACCCAGCAGAACCTCCTGACCGGCCCGGTCAGCCTCTTCCTGTCAGAACAGGAACCTGGTGGCTCTTTGGTTAAACTGGTAACTATCAGCTTCACTAGAGAGCCACTAGAGCTGGTTACCAACTGATAACTGGTAAAGCTAACAGATTTACCAGAGAGCCTCTATATCAGGGTCCCCAAACTTTTTCCTTTGAGGGCCACATAACTTTTCCCTTCTCTGCTGGAGGCCGGAGTCAGTTTGTAACAGAAAAAGTGACGACTGCTGGAGCCTAAATGTAAAAATGTATTGTTTTCCAGAAAGCACAATCAAATAACCCTCTCTGGGTTCTTCACAGAACAAATCCAGGAAGGATTATAGAGCTTTGGAGCTGACCTCACAGCGTGTGACGTTTACGTCGCCCGGCGCCATGTTTGCAGCCCACAGACCAAAACTAACTAGTCAGAACAAAAGAGTTTTCATTGTATTACCGACCGAAGCGAAGTTGTTTTGCAAATTGGTTACTGGATATTCTCCCTCCGCGGAGTAAGGGACGTTCAGCTCAAGGTTGATCCGATTTATGAGCGCCAATTTCGGCCAGCTGTTCTCTACCGATGCCTCCAGAAGCGCATCAGAGGTTCACATAGAGACCGTCAGTTTCCAAACACTCCTGTAAATAAATGCTTTGTCTTGTGACCAACTAATACAAAAACGTGGTAATTCATGCTATTACACGAGGCACACTGTCCTCCATAGTCATACTTCATATTCAATATTTTAAATATTAAATGTTTTCTTCAATAGCTTCCAAATCGTGTGCCCCATTAACTCAAAATCTGAGTGAAATTATTCTACTAGACCATATAGATGAGGCATATATTTATTTCATTTTGACCCCTTTATTTTTTAACCAAATTTATATTTTAAAAATATATTTTTAAAAAAGTTCATAAAATGTATTACCTCAGATGATAAGCACCTTCTAGGACAGGATCTATTTCATTACATGTTTACTTACCTGAAAGATGTTTACAACAAATATTTATTAAAGTGTGATCCATTTCATAAAATCTGTCACCTTTA
>NW_006800957.1:8783-11907 GCF_000485575.1 Poecilia formosa | reverse complement strand
GAAATTATTGAATGAGAGAAAACAGCCACTTCCAACATATTCCTGCAGCCTTGCTGAGCTCCTCTCCTGGCGTTTCCTCGTCAGCCTCTCCAACTTGCTCCTCATCTACAGCCTCTTGTGGCATCATTTACCTCTTCTGGGGTAAATAAAACTGTCTCAGTAACTTGTTGATCCATCATGGTTTTGCTGTTTCACCTCTTTAATTGACGCCCATGTCGGTCCGATGTTGTGGCGTTTACCTCGCAGTGACCCACATTCAGGACTGGACCCCAGTCAGGATTGATCTCATCCATTTCATACGTCGGTTTGCCTTCAAGAGGACATATCAGATCACACATCAGTATGAATACTGTAAATCTGATAACACTAGTAAAATAGTTTACTTCACAAAAATGTAATAACCTCGATGTCCACTGACAAAACTCGGACTACGCTACATAAACAATATTAGCCCAACCTAAACACTTAAATGAACAACAGGAACTGATCATGAGAACACTCGGACAAAATCATAGCAAAAAATTATGACAACACTAACAAAGCGAATTTAGACACTCACCAGAATGGAAATGTCTGGAGCAAACTTGTAGGTATCTGGGGATGTTGGAGAAGGTGATATCAGGACGTCTCACCGCTGACACCAGGACATTCGTCTTCTTCTCGTTAGCTCCGATAGCTTAGCCTCCTCTCGTTGTTTCCAAGCAGGAAAATAGTGAAACGAAAGTCCGTTTTCCATCTTTTTACCGTTTCAGTAGTGTGATCGGACATTACACCCAATAACGCAGCAAGTTCGTCCCATAGCTAAAATATCTGAGAAAGTCGTTTTTGTCAGTGGCAACAAAGATGGCGCTGACAGCCCTCTGACTAGAGCAGTGACGTCACGCTCCGAAGCTCTATAGTCCGTATTTTCCGAACTATGAGCCGCACTGGACTATAAACCCTAACCCAATTTTTTTTTTTAAAACAGTAAACATTCACATATAAACCTCAGATTTCTCTGCTGCTCCAGGTTTTCCACAGCGATGCAGCAGCAGAGGGGCGGACAGCCAACATCTGAGTCATAACAGGTCAACTGAATATCACATTTATTATGGTTGAAAAAGAAAAAGTTGCCAAGTTTAGATTTAACTGAACTGATTACGGTAGTTTCTGAACGGAAACTGTAACAGTAAAAGTGCTGATCCTTCATGTTGCTACTAGCATGTGCTAAATGAAAATGGGCGCTTTCTTGCTCTTCTTCTTGCTCTTCTTCTTTAGATTTCAACGGCAGCTTGGATCCTTTATTGTTGCACTACTGCCATCTACTGGATCCTAATATCTATGCCTCAAATTCTCATGATCCCAGTATTTAAAAAAAAAAAAGAAAAATCTTCTTTTCCCCCTCAATGCTGTTTAACTGATCAACAACATTCTCAAATTTCAATTCCCTATTAAAACCTAATTCCGTTTTAATGAGCGCTTTCTTCTTTTATTTCCAATTTTGACGTCCAGTGATTCACTTCCTGCTAAAGAGCCCCCTGGTGGTTGAAGAAAAATCCACATATAAGCGGCTTATAGTCCAGAAAACCCGGTATATGAAAAAAAAATCTAAATGCTCTCTGGTATTGTTCAGGGGGCCGGACCAAATGTGGAGGTGGGCCGGATCCAGCCCACGGGCCGTAGTTTGGGGACCCCTGATCTATAGCTACCAGTTAGCAGCTGGTAACTGATAACCCCATCAGTTTTAGCAGAGAGGGAAGTTTTCATCCTGGTCTAGAAACTATTCAGGAACCAACGGCATAGATCCATCTCATTATTGGGGGGAACCATAAACAGGAAAATCTCTTTAGACCAAATTTGGGGGGGTCGGCAAAGTTACAGTGAAATGTAACACAAAATGTTGTTTAAAGAGTTTTTAAACCACATTCAAGCTGCAGGACCAAAAATGACTAGTGATGCACATCAAACATGTTTTTCTCAGTAAGGAACATATTGAGAAATAAAACTCAAATGTTGCTTCTAAACAAGCAAGGGTGTAGGAACGACTCTGTCACTGGGGGGGGGGAAGCATATCGGAAACCTGACAGATCAGTAAATATCTTAAACAGAAATGTCAAACAATGATGCCATCAACACATCAGTAACGCGTTACTCTAATCTGACCCTTGTTTCAGTAACAGTATTCTAACATGTTACTATTTACAATCCAATAGTCAGACTAAAGTTATGCAGTATAATGACCGTCATTCCAGGATGAACTCACTTTAGCATTTGCTTCACAACTAGCAAGATAAATACTCTGGTAGCACAGACAGGCTAACAGATTCTGATATAAATTAACTGGTAATTTAACTGGTTTTACTTCTTTCTAAAACCAAAGTAGAAAACAGCTCATAAAATAGGACTCGGCAGTTTTAAACTCAATACAGCAGTTTGACCAACAAAAATAAAATCTAAAGTTTTGTTCTTTAATAACATCTCTCTACATCAGCGCAACAGTTTGATCTACAAAATAAACAAAAATTATACTTTTCACGTCTAACAGAGACCTTAGCTCCTCACTGTTAACTCAGTCTCACTTTCCAGCCTTGCATTCAGAAACTTACCAAAGATCCATGAAAAACACTGAAGCAAAAAGACTAAATGTTTATATTCTCCTGTCATTTTCAGCCGCAAACATTTAACTAAAATATCTAGATATGTGTTTCTGTCTCTGCCTCTCTGCAGCCTGATGTTCCTGCATGGATTCATGGATTTACAACAGACACTACAGTAATGTACAGTGTCAGAATGTGAACTAAATATAAAAAGTATGTTTTTATCATACAGAATGAGAATTTAAACAACTTAATTTTCAGATGTATACATTATTATACATCTCGACTCTATTTACTGTGTAGCAAACATTTTCACTAAATTATTTTTAAACCTCTCCTCAAGCACTTTTCTTATTGTCTTCTAACCATTAACCTTATGGTGTGGAAATAATGAAAAAATATTGAAACGTTGAAAGAAATCAACCTGACATCAGTCTCCTGTTCTACTTTCTGGTTTTATTGAAATTAATATAAATTTTATATCTTTACACTGAAACGCCACCTGGCTCTCTTATGTCTTCCCTGACCTGCTCCTCTCATAATAAAAT
>NW_006800957.1:7241-8463 GCF_000485575.1 Poecilia formosa | reverse complement strand
ATCCCAGAATTAAAACGGCTTAACCTAAAAGATTTAGTTCTATATATGAAAGTAAACTGACAACCAGATATTATAAACGAGCGATATTCATAGCAACATTCCTGACAGACAGTTTACCTCCTTCTAACAGAGTTTCTCTGCTGCTGCCTTCACTCTGAGCCGTTCAGAGGGGGGAGGGGCAGGAAGCGCTCTGCTGAATGCGCTGTTGTGCGCCTTCAAAATAAAAGCACGCGAGTGGAAGATTTTAAAACTCTTTGCAACAGCGGTGAAATTATTGGGGGGGACGAATGTGGCTCTCCAATATTGGGGGGGGACATGTCCCCCCTTCCTCTCCGCTTCCTACGCCTATGTAAACAAGTTTTATTTAAATGCTAATGTTTCTTCAATTTTTTTTTTTTTTTAGTGGGGGACAATTTTAGACTTTTCATAGATTGGATCGGTCCGGACCCCCTGATACCCTGGGATTTCCGCCTATGGCTGTCGCCTCAGTAAACTGGTAGCTGGTTCCACTGGAGAGCAGATCTGCCTCCCATTCTGCTGCTAGAACCTCCAGAACCTGCAGGGTGGTACCAAAGGGTTCTGGTCGGACCGTTTGGACCAATCAGGTCTCTGATGGATGATGGTGTCTAGAAGCTCTGCCTCCCATTCTGGTCCTGGACCAATCAGAACCTCTGGACGGTTTCAGTTCTCCACATGGAAAGGAACTGGGTGAGCTTGATGTTCTGAACAGAACCTTGGTTCTGACCGGTGTCCCTCTGTCCTCCAGGTCTGGTGTCCAGCAGTAAGTCCAGTCTGTCCCACCTGCTCAGCCGTCCTGAAGGAGGAAACGTGGCGGTCATCGCCGTGGGCGGAGCTCCAGAAGCTCTGGACGCTCGGCCCGGAGCGCTGACTCTGCAGGTAGGTACCGTGGTGAGGCAGAGTTCAGAGGTCAGAACCCAGAGGTCAGACATCAGGTCAGAGGTCAGAACCCAGAGGTCAGACATCAGGTCAGAGGTCAGACATCAGGTCAGAGGTCAGACATCGGGTCAGAGGTCAGACATCATGTCAGAGGTCAGAACCCAGAGGTCAGACATCGGGTCAGAGGTCAGACATCGGGTCAGAGGTCAGAACCCAGAGGTCAGACATCAGGTCAGAGGTCAGACATCGGGTCAGAGGTCAGAACCCAGAGGTCAGACATCAGGTCAGAGGTCAGACATCGGGTCAGAGGTCAGAACCCAGAGGA
>NW_006800957.1:0-7231 GCF_000485575.1 Poecilia formosa | reverse complement strand
CAGAAGCTCTGGACGCTCGGCCCGGAGCGCTGACTCTGCAGGTAGGTGCCGTGGTGAGGCAGAGGTCAGAGGTCAGAACCCAGAGGTCAGACATCGGGTCAGAGGTCAGAACCCAGAGGTCAGACATCAGGTCAGAGGTGAGGCTCAGCCAGGTTCTGGTGGTAGACCCAACTTGGACAAACATCTCTGATCTGGTTCCTGTCTTTCTGAGGGTCTGAGAGGTTGCAAGTTCAACTCCTGATCAGAACTGAAACAGAACTCAAAATTGGACCAGAACCAAAGTTTGATCCAGATGGTTCTGTTGGGCAGTTGGTCACTGACTGACCCTCGTTTCTGTTTCCAGGTGAAGAACAGGAAGGGCTTCATCAAGATGGCTCTGAAACACGGGTAGGCGGGGCCTGATTGCTGGGCGGGGCTTCATCGATGGGTGGGGCCTGATAAGTGGGCGGGGCTTCAGGATCAGAAACCCAGTTGTTTTTATTGTTCATGCCTGTGTGTGTGTGTGTGTGTGTGTGTGTGTGTGTGTGTGTTTATGCAGAGCTCAGCTGGTTCCTGTCTTTTCGTTTGGAGAAAACGAATTATTTGACCAGATGGAAAACCCAACTGGATCTCCTTTGAGGAGGCTGCAGGTCACACACACTGATACACACCACTCACATCTCCAGTTCTCTGATTTTCTACATTTTGTCTCCAAACAAACTTTAGTTTTTAAATATTTTCCTGATTTTGATCTTTTTGCCTCCAGGCGATTCGGACCGTTTTTGGGAGGATTCACTCCCCTCATGATGCTGCGTTCATGAACTGTGAAACGTTTGGAAAACTGCAGATTTGAAGTTGATTTAACAGTTTTAGTAGAAATTCATAACCAGATGTTTCTGGTCGGATCCTGTCAGCTTCTATTTGAAATAAATCGATGCGTGAAAAGCGTCTCCAGATCCCAGCGCTGGGATTTCCTGCAACTGTAAACTCACCACAGCTGTTTCTGTTCAGCATCGTCTGGTTCTGATTTTTGTTGGTTTATTGATCAGGAACAGAACCAGTTGCTGCTGGAGCTTCTGGACCCAGATGGATCAGAACCAGGCTGATCCAGGAGGTTTTCCTCCTGGCTGAACTTTCACCAGAACCGGATCTCGTCTGGTTCTGGTTCAGACCGGCTGTTGATGCTTCGGTTCTAGATTAAACTGGTGGTACCGGGTCGGTCCAGTAACTTCAGTGTTGATGCATCTGATGCTCTGCAGATCATCTTCATGTCCAACATCATAAAAACATCAAATCAGTCAAACTGGCTTTTTCTCACCAGTTGATCCTCGTCTGACCTTTGACCTGAGATTCATTTATCAGCAAAAAATGACTCCTAGTGGCCACTGCATGGTACTGCAAGGAACAACAAAAATGTCTGAACATCGTTAATGGGTTTAACTGACATTTGTCCACAGCTCATTTCCACCTGAGCTGTGGATCTGCAGCTCCTCCAGAGTCACAATGGTCCTGGTGAACGCTCTGCTGTCAGTCCAGGTGGACGTCCATGTCCTGGTAGACATGGACGTCTACAGGTGGTCCAATCTGGCATCATGTTTCATGACCCTGTTTGTTCTCTACAGAACCTCTGAGTCCAGAACCAGAACCTCTGGACTCGGGTTCTGGTAGCAGAGCTGGACAGGTTTTACCTTCAGGTACCAGAGTAGAGGGGTGGAGTGAGGTGTTGGTCTGGAGACAAAATGTGGACGACCTCAGAGTCCCAATGCTTGTCACAGCACCGTGTCGGCCATGTTTAATATTATGGGATGTTGTTGTCAGCAGAACCGGCTGCAAAGCATTATGGGAATAGCGATGCCTCTGTTCCACGCCAGAGGAGTTTTCCAGTACAGCTTCGGCCTGATTCCCTACAGGAAGCCCGTTCACACCGTGGGTAAGTTCTGCTGCCTCCATGTTGGACTCACCAGAACCTCTGACAGAACCAGGAGGTCCAGAATAGAGCCAGACCGCCTCCCAGTTTAGAACCAGTGAAGGTCCAACCACAGAATGTTTCCATGTTCAGGTTTGGATCTTATGTAGCAGAAACAGAACCAGGGAACAGAACCATTCAGCGGTTCTGTTCCCTGTTCTGTTCAGCACCAGTAGAATAATCCTGATGGACTGAACCGGGTTCTAGTATCGGGTCACATTAGAGGTTCTGATCTGATCTTTAATCTGTCTGGTTATAAACTGGATTTAAATCCAGTTCTAATTTATTCACTGCGATGGATTAGTGACCCGTCCAGGTGACCCCGACCTCCAGGTGACCCCGACCTCCAGGTGACCCCACGTCCAGGTGACCCTAACCCTATTTGTCATAGATTTTGGTTGGTCACCATGACGATGTGCCTCCTGAAACATGTCTAAAATGGGACTGATTGTTTTTTAAATGTTTTATAGGGACCATCAGGTCCAGGTTTCCTCCATGTCTCCATGTGGTCAATATTCCTCTCCAGCTTCTGTAATTTCAGCCTCCAGTTGTTTTCTATAACCTTCATCTATGGAGGGAATAATTAACTTATTTAGAAATGAGTCGTGTTCCTGGATATCAGAGGCGACCTGAGAATCTAACAGCCTTTCATAAAGTTTCCCCTTTACTATTAATAATAGAGGTTATTTTTTTTGCACTTCCAATTGTTTTGTCAGGAGTTTCCCATTTTTCTCCATGTTCATAGAAAGATTGATTTAATCTTAAACTGTCTGCAGATTCTTCTTCATATTGTATTTTTAATAACAGCAGTTCCTTCTGTTTCTGTTATTTCTAAAAACTTGTAGTTCTATTGATTTAGTCTTAGATTCTGGTTGTTCTCTAGATTTTGATGAGGTGTAACTGATTATATAACTCCTGCTTTGAAAGCGTCTCATTTTCTACAGGCTGAAGTTTGAATGATGTTGATACTGAAATATTCGTCTCTTTTCTCCAACATATTGAAGGAATTTCTCACCTTCAAGCCATTTCTGGTGTAAACAGCATTTAGGAGGGTCAGGCTGTTAGAATATATGAAACTACAGGGAGCGTGATCTGATAGTAGAACCCTATCATAACAACAATCAGTTATATTGACAGTAATTCTATTGGAATCAATAAATAATCTATGCAGAGTTTGTTCTAAATGTCCCTGAATGGCATCAGTAGATTGTTTCACTAGGTTTTAAATGTCTCCAGATGTAATTCTTTCGGAAAATCACGTTTCACTACTTGTGGTGTGTTTGGTCAGATCCTGATCCCAGTCCAGACTGGGCCCAGAACTCTGTTCCAGGCCCAGAACTCGGTTCCAGGCCCAGAACTCGGTTCCAGGTCCAGAACTCTGTTCCAGGTCCAGAACTCGGTTCCAGTCGCCTTATAATGTATTTTCCTGTCAGCGTTGAAAGGGAAAGACAGAAGTTGGTATAGAAAAGATCATCGTCAGATTTGGACCATAAACATTCACTAAGTTCAGAGTTTCTTGTAGGATCCTAATGATCAGATTTCTCTCCCCAATTTATCTTTAATAACATTGTTGACCTGGAAAGGAACAGATTTATGAATTGGGGTCATTACTCCGCAGCTCTTATTGAAAATGGAGCTGCTTATATTTCCCCCTGCCACCTCTTACATAATTTTATATTTTCTTCCTCCAAGAGAGGGTTTCTTATAAAACTACTATTTGAGTTAAATCTTTCAGTTTGTTCATGACTTGTTTGATTTTTTTTCTTTTTATGTAAACCTCTACAGTTCCAGGATGTGAATTTAGTTTCTGTTCTTTGCATCATGTCAGCTTAAAAACACTGATGCAAATGTGCAGAGTTAATGTGCACATTTGCACATTAACAAAATAACTGAACAGTTAACATACATCCATAAACCCTGAACTGCTGGAACAAACAAAACCCAACCAAACGGTCAGAATATGCTGCTTCCAACCACTGACATGAAGATCGTTATGATCTATTCTCTCTGTTCTTAACCTTCACCAACAAGTAAACATAAATATCTGTACTGTACCCGACACCTGCTGCGTTTCCAACAGTCTGTCTATCCCTGTACGTTTGATTTGATCTTTAGTATGTATAGCAGAGGCTTCATAATAGAATAATGAAGCTAGAAATACAAGCTATAAATAATAAATAGTGCAACTTCATGCTGTGCATTGGGAACATGACGACGATCTA
Organism: Poecilia formosa; assembly: GCF_000485575.1. Classification (NCBI taxonomy): domain Eukaryota; kingdom Metazoa; phylum Chordata; class Actinopteri; order Cyprinodontiformes; family Poeciliidae; genus Poecilia; species Poecilia formosa. The sequence continues at coordinate 3,064 of NW_006800957.1, read as the reverse complement.
ACAGAATATATTTAGCAAAGAGACGCACCATCGCTACACAGCATCAGAATTTAATCCATTCAGTCTGTTATCTGTTCATCTGATCGATGAACGTTTGGACCTCGGCTGGAGAGTTGAGCCTGAAAGTTTTAGTATGTTGGCACCAGTTCAGCTGGAGGGATGATGCCGTAACTCAGCCCGCCGAGGGGCTTGTGGACTTCATCTTACTGCTTGTGCATCTCTGTAGCGACGTTGTTGTAGAGTCTCACCCGTTGGTTCTTATAGAGGATATCCATTTTTACTTGCTCTGATCATCCTTTTGTTTATAGTTGAGCATAGTTACGGTTCTTGGGGGTGTTTCTGTTTCTTTTCGGGCCGATGCGGTTTGCTCTTTGGAGAATCAGCAGGTTTCTCAGGCCAGGCAACTTCAACACTTCTGGTAACCAGCTTTCCTAAAGTCCATGGGAGCCTCTGCTCCTTCGGGGAGATTCACCAATCTGAGGTTGTTGAACCAAGATCTCATTTTTATGTCAACCACTTTTTCCTCCATTAGCTTCTTAGTTTCCTCCAAGCTCTTAACTTTAATTAGTGACATTTACTTGTTTTCCATTGTGGACAAACGTTCCTCTGCATGCGTCAAACGCTTCACACTCACCCACTTCTTTCCTCACTGCTTCTTTGGGTGTCATAACCCCATCAAACCTTCCAGAAAACTCAGACTTTAGGCTCTTTATTGCTCCAAGTGTATCTGCTTTGTCGCCAAATGAGTTATTCATTTCGCTGCCGTTAGCTGCTAGCTGTTAGCTGCTAGCCATTAGCTGCTAGCTCTTCATCGGCTCCCTTGCTGCTGCTCGGCTCTTTGCTAACTTTCTTGCTAGCCTCGTTTGTGCTGTGCTCCACATTTTGTGGTCTGTAGTCCGTCAACTTGGATTGCGTAGTTATTCTTGGCTTATCTTTGCTTGGCCTTCCAGGGTTTGGCAAAGTTTCACCCAAATCAAACTCTGCTACCGTTGTTGTAGCGTTCAGGAGTTTTTAAAAGGGAATTTACAGGATTCTTGTCAGGAGCTGTGTCGAACACGACCTTCTACCTTGCAGTCATACCTGGAAGTCCAGAATTACAATGGGGCAAAAAAGTATTTAGTCAGCCACCAATTCTGCAAGTTCTCCCACTTAAAAAGGTGAGAGAGGCCTGTAATTGTCATCATAGATATACCTCAACTATGATAGACAGAGAAAAAAATCCAGAAAATCACACTGTCTGATTTTTAAAGAATTTATTTGCAAAATATGGTGGAAAATAAGTATTTGGTCAACAACTAAAGTTCATCTCAATACTTTATGGTACCCTTTGTTGGCAATGACAGAGATCAAATGTTTTCTGTAAGTCTTCACAAGGTTTTCACACTGTTGCTGGTATTTTGGCCCATTCCTCCATGCAGATCTTCTCTGGAGCTGTGATGTTTTGGGGCTGTCGCTGGGCAACACGGAGTTTCAACTCCCTCCAAAGGTTTTCTATGGGGTTGAGATCGGGAGACTGGCTAGGCCACTCCAGGACTTTGAAATGTTTCTTACGAAGCCACTCCTTCGTTACCCTGACGGTGTGTTTGGGATCATTGTCATGCTGAAAGACCCAGCCACGTTTCATCTTCAATGCCCTTGCTGATGGAAGGTTTTCACTCAAAATTTGACGATACATGGCCCCATTCATTCTTTCCTTTACACCAGGGACCAGTAGTCCTGCTCCCTTAGCAGAAAAACAGCCTCAAAGCATGATGTTTCCACCCCCATGCTTCACAGTAGGTATGGTGTTCTTTGGATGCAACTCAGCATTCTTTCTCCTTCAAACACGACGAGTAGAGTTTTGACCAAAAAGTTCCATTTTGGTTTCATCTGACCATATGATGTTCTCCCAGTCATCTTCTGGATCTAGCAAACTTGAGACGGGCCTTGACATGTACTGGCTTAAGCAGGGGGAACGTCTGGCACTGCAGGATTTGAGTCCCTGGCGGCGTAGTGCGTTACTGATGGTAGCCTTTGTTACTTTGGTCCCAGCTCTCTGCAGGTCATTCACTAGGTCCCCCCGTGTGGTTCTGGGATTTTTGCTCACCGTTCTTGTTATCATTTTGACCCCACGGGGTGAGATCTTGGTGGAGCCCCAGATCGAGGGAGATTATCAGTGGTCTTGTAGGTGCTCCATTTTCTAATAATTGATCCCACAGTTGATTTCTTCTCACCAAGCTGTTTACCTATTGCACATTCAGTCTTCCCAGCCTGGTGCAGGTCTATAATTTTGTCTCGGGTGTCCTTTGACAGCTCTCTAGTTTTGGTCATGGTGGAGTTTAGAGTGTGACTGGTTGAGGTTGTGGATGGGTGTCTTTTATACTGATAACGAGTTGAAACAGGTGCCATTAATACAGGTAATGAGTGGAGGACAGAGGAGTCTCTTACACAAGAAGTTACAGGTCTGTGACGGCCAGAAATTGTGCTTGTTTGTTATTGACCAAATACTTATTTTCCACCATATTTTGCAAATAAATTATTTAAAAATCAGACAATGTGATTTTCTGGATTTTTTTCCTCCTTTTGTCTCTCATAGTTGAGGTATATCTATGATGACAATTACAGGCCTCTCTCATCTTAAGTGGGAGAACTTGCACAATTGGTGGCTGACTAAATACTTTTTTACCCTACTGTATATTTAAAGTGTGTTTTTGTTAAATTACGACAGTCTCATAAGCGTTATGTGCTTCAGTCTGTAGTCCAGATGGTCAGTCCTCCCCTGGACAGTTCAGTCTGAACTTTTGTTTTTTCTTCTCTTCAGATTGTTAACCAGCCACACATGTAAATGAAGTGGCTCCAATTTACATTCACTTCATATTTTTACCTGCATTTGGCCAGTGGGGGCGCTAATTTCCATCCCTGTCTTAATGTAATATTTTTAGATTCATAAGTGACTGACAAAATGTCTATTATGTATAAATTGGTCAAATGGCTCAACTTCACCCAAACCATCATTAGGCCCGAGCAGCTAAGCGCTGCGAGAGCCTATTGAAACTGTGCTGAGAGCCTATTGAAACTGTGCTGA
>NW_006800956.1:30110-41007 GCF_000485575.1 Poecilia formosa | reverse complement strand
AACAACATTGATTCAATGTCACAGTTTCAACGGTTTGATTGGATGGTTGTTTGATCCACCGTCATTTGTCGACTTCAACCAAAACTCAACGATTCTAACTATTTTTCAACGTTGATTTAACATCGTGTGCTATCTGGGGAAGGTAGTGAATAATAAGGTGGAATCACCCTTTAGCCATTTCCAGAATCGGAAACCAACTACAGTTTCCTATCATATCTTACTGCAATATACCCATGTACTCTGAAGTCCAAAAAAGGCTTCAGCCATGTTTCCATGTACCCCTTCTCCTTCATTAAATCTTACTATAATAGTCATATTTGGATTTTTTGATTCATCTGCTCTTTTCTCAATGCCTTCACTATCAGTTCCTTCTGTACCTTTCTCACTTCTCTTTTTTCTCTTTCAGTAGCTCACTGCTTCTTACCACCCTTCCCCACCTCTCTTTTCCCACTCTCTCTTCATTTTGACCACCCATCTCTTCCTCTTCATGACAATCCACACTATTCCAGGTACTTCTTTGTAAATTCATGGTTACCAAATTTTGATTTTAGTTGCATTTATCATCCAAAGTTCAGTTCCAAACTTCTCTGTCTTCGTGCCTTGTGAGGATTTGGTTTTCTGTGTCAATTTAGTTCCTGTGTCATCTCGTCTGCCCCGCCTGATAGCTCCCAGCTGTCTCGTGTTTCCTGATTACCCCTTCTGTATTTAATTCCACCCATGTCCCCTGCTCCTTGTTGGATCCTTGTCGTGTTGTGGGTCACGACAAGAACAAACGTCCTGCCTTTGTCGAGTACTACCAGTGTCTGCGTTTCCTTGTCTCATTGCTCACATGTGCTGCCTGGAGTTATGTACACTGAATCATATTTTCATCATAACCTGGATCCAGCTGTATTCCATCCTCACCACTAAACCACAATTCATGACAGTGTATACAACCCTAACAGAATGTCTTGTCAGGGGTACCAATAATTGTGCAAGTGGTGATGTTGAAAATACAAATAAATGTTAGAACATTTATTTTTATTGCAAAAGAATTTTTCTACATCGAGGCTTTGATTAAATATTTCTTAAAATATGCTATTTAGCATTGAATATGCTTTTTTTCCCTCACCTACAGTTTAGATGTCTGCCACAAGATGGTGACATTTTTCACTTTAGACGCCGGTTAGTTCACTGTAGCCGTACCCCCCACATTCATTGATCTTTTTCATGTTTTTTAACATTAAAACACAATGTATTTAATGTATTTTGATGTGATTCTATTTGACAGACAACCCGAGGTAGCAGGTAGTTCTGAAGTGCTCCAAATCTTGCGCCACTTCTATTGAAAAAACTATTTGTAATCTCAAAGGGATTTTCCTGAGGAAATAAAGGTTAGTAATAATATTAACTGTTTAAGTTTCTCAGAACTTTGCACATGTAAAAACAGATTTTTCTTCTTTTTTTTGGCTTATTTGTTCTTGCAAAAAAAAAAAAAGCTCAAAAGAAACTGTGTTTCCACAGATTTTTTGTTGTTGTTGGATTCAAGTCTGGACTTTGACTGGACCATTGTAACACTGATGTAAGCTGTTCCACTCTGTAGCTTTGTCTGTATATTTAGGATTCTTAGCAAATCAAGCATCTGGCACTAAATAATTTCTAGAGATTAGATCTGTGCATTCTTGGAGCTTCACACTTAAAAAAAGGAAACTGCAGAAGTCAGTTTCTCAATGACATTCAGTGCAGAACTGTGCGACACACCATCTCAGCATTGTATCAATGAATAGTATTTGACATTTGGTCAAGTTAAGAGCAACAGTGACAAAGGTAGATAATGCTCTTAACTTTAAAAAAACATGTTTTACTAATTTTTATTTAAATCAGTGAACATGTTTTACTAATTTTTATTTCAATCAGTGAATTAAGTTGTCAATTGGAAGGAAATTTCTAAAGAAAAAACACCAACTCAGTTTTGCTGAATTTTAAATGGAGAAAGTAAAAGTGTGAAATGGTGAGGTGCTGGGAAAGAAAATGGGAGAAATCTTCGTATTTGGACTCACGGGTCTCTTTTCTGCCGGGCCAAACTGGACATATTCCACCAGTGAGACACTCTGTCAGCAGCACTTCACCTTTTACTGTCAGACATGTGCTTCCACCAAAAGGTTTGTGTGTGTGGGAGAATGAGAGAAAAAGGCAGAAGAGCGTATTATAAGGAGGTGAAACACATTCGGCGTCTTCTTCAGCCACTTGAGCAAGAGTCATGGAGGCTCTTGTCCTAACAAGCAACCTTCCTCCTCCTGCTAAGTGACAGACAGGATGAGGAGCACACTCTTATCTGTCGGAGGCTTTGATTTGTCTGGCATAGCTCTTGTATTTTCTGCCTTGCTTCTTCACTCAGCTTTGCTTTTAAAATATTTTCCTGATGATGGAGCATATCATTCAGTCCACTTCTAAAAAGGTGGATAGAAGGTGGAAGATATGAACTTACTTGTGCACTTGCTTCTCCACCCTCCTTACCAATCTACGTCTGTCTATCTGCTAATTTGTGGCTTCATACAACCCTCCTGTCATGCTTGTCATCATTCATTCCCCTCCACCTAATTATTCTCCCTCCTTCCAGTTCTTTACAGATTCTCAGAAGGGGGAGGAGATATTTTGTATTAGTCACAGATTCCTGCCAAAGGATTCATGAGGCAACATCTGGTTCTAGGTGCTGGAGGTGGCTTTTATCCCCTCATTTGGCAGCAGCCCAGGATCATATCCTGGTCTGACTGGATCTGCCCACATGCCTGGGCAGCATGCCTGTCTTCAGTATGGTACATCTATTAAGCCACCTTCAGAATCAGAATTTGTCTGCACTACGTTGCCATTTAGGGGTTATGTAGTTTTAGTTTTCGAGACATTTATGAATGTGCTTTTAACTTCAAACAAATTCATGAAAGATTGAATAGAAGGGACAAGAACAAGTCTCCATTTTTGGGCTGCAATTAATCTTGCAGCCCAAAAATGGGTGGGCTGCAGACACCAGGGACCTCATGCATAAAGCGTGCGTATGCACAAAAAATNGGAGGCTTTGATTTGTCTGGCATAGCTCTTGTATTTTCTGCCTTGCTTCTTCACTCAGCTTTGCTTTTAAAATATTTTCCTGATGATGGAGCATATCATTCAGTCCACTTCTAAAAAGGTGGATAGAAGGTGGAAGATATGAACTTACTTGTGCACTTGCTTCTCCACCCTCCTTACCAATCTACGTCTGTCTATCTGCTAATTTGTGGCTTCATACAACCCTCCTGTCATGCTTGTCATCATTCATTCCCCTCCACCTAATTATTCTCCCTCCTTCCAGTTCTTTACAGATTCTCAGAAGGGGGAGGAGATATTTTGTATTAGTCACAGATTCCTGCCAAAGGATTCATGAGGCAACATCTGGTTCTAGGTGCTGGAGGTGGCTTTTATCCCCTCATTTGGCAGCAGCCCAGGATCATATCCTGGTCTGACTGGATCTGCCCACATGCCTGGGCAGCATGTCTGTCTTCAGTATGGTACATCTATTAAGCCACCTTCAGAATCAGAATTTGTCTGCACTACGTTGCCATTTAGGGGTTATGTAGTTTTAGTTTTCGAGACATTTATGAATGTGCTTTTAACTTCAAACAAATTCATGAAAGATTGAATAGAAGGGACAAGAACAAGTCTCCATTTTTGGGCTGCAATTAATCTTGCAGCCCAAAAATGGGTGGGCTGCAGACACCAGGGACCTCATGCATAAAGCGTGCGTATGCACAAAAAATACATGCCATATTTCACAAGATGGCATGTATAAAAATTAACTTTACGTCAAAGTTTGCTGAAATATACACACACTTTTTCACTGGCATGAAAATGTGCGGCAGCCACGCAAAGCTTTTCTGTGGACAACGTCAAACTACAAAGCATCAAAACTCACCTAAATAGACTGAAATCTGACTACATTCAGTGTTATTTAGACCAAGAAGCATCAAACCCGATGTTTCTTTTTCTCATGATTTTAATATTTTATTGTTTAAAGTAAACGATGACGCTGAACTGCATTTATCGTCAGACAATAACATAACACGCACACAAAGATAAAAACAAAGATAAAAGTATGCAAAAGCATATGGTTTTGCTGTAGCTTACAAGAGCACATTATCCAGATACTAGTGGAAATTGTGTATGCNTGTATTTGAAACTGTATGTAAATGTTTGACAATGTATAGAGAAAATCCACAATACATTCAAATATGCAGTTTCAGTTGTAGTTTTTAGTAACCATTCAAATTGTATACTTCATAGTTTAGGTCCTTGTCAGTTGTCGTTGTCAGAATGTCAGTTGCCGTCTGTTTTCCTCGTGCTGCCTGAGTTTTTGGAGTTAGTTCATTGGAGTTCGTCATTAAATCAACTTTTATCATGTCTACCTGGGCTTGCCTGCATTTCTCCTCACCGCCTCACCCTCAAATCCTGACAGATTTGAGGGTACCATAAAGATGACAACGCAAAAAAAAAAAAAAAAAAGGCCCATCTAAACGACGGAGGCCACGGCGGAGGTCCGGAGCGGAACAGGCAGTCTTTGTGGAGGAGTTTTTTGGAGGAGCTTCTTTCAGCCCGAGGCTGTTGTGGGGATCGAGGCTGGCAATCCCTACGCCTGGAACCGGATCCCACCGTCACAGCCACCCTGAGCCACCAGAGATCCCGGCCCCTGGGTCCGGCCGTCACCTTTCCCTGCTGCCTGACCCTGCACTGAGGCAGTGCTCATCTCAGCCACTGCCTGTTCCTGAGTCCGTTCCAGAGTTTCCTGCCGTGAAGCCGCCCCAGGAGTTTGCCCCTCCCGAGTCTCTGCCTCCCAGTGCTCCAGAGTCTCCGCCTTCTGCCAGCCCTCTGTCTGAGCCCTGTGCCGGCCCCTCTGACCCTGCTGCCAGGCCCAAGAGGTTCTGGTGCCGCCTTCCTAGGCCCAAGCCCTTCCTACACCCGGATCGTCTGCCGGACCTGCCTCCAGGGGTCACCGCTGGACCCACCTGCAGGGGTCCGTTTTCTGCGCCGCTGTCAGCCCCCAGACTGTCCACGACAGGCCCCGCCCTGACCGTGCTTTTTGTTTTTGGACTGAGTGATTCTGTTTTTGTTCCCCGTGGACTCTTGCCCTCCCTCCGTCGCTCCTCTGCCCACTCTGTTGGGTTGACTTTTGTTGGTTTAGACTTTTTCTGTTTTGGGCGTCTTAGAGCCGCCCTTGAGGGAGGTGTACTGTTAGGATTTGTTTTTTTCTATGTATTTAAGTCCACCTGTGTCCTTTGTTCCTTGTCGGGTGCTTGTCATTTGTCGTAATAGAAAGTCAGTTGCCGTCTATTTTCCTCGTGCTGCCTGAGTCTTTGGAGTTAGTTCACTGGAGTTTGTCATTAAATCATCTTTTATGTCTACCTGGGCTCGCCTGTGTTTCTCCTCACCGCCTCATCCTCAAATCCTAACAGTTTTTGTCTCATAAAGATGTAACGCATTGGTCTGTGCGCCAAAGTGCATGAAATGCATCTATGAGATAATTTCATTCTGACTAAAAAAAACAAAAAAAACAGGGTTGGATCAGCAGATTAACTCCAAACAGGTTTGATTATTTTTAAGGTGATCAGGGTGTGTCTAATCACATGTGTATATAAGTAGTTGCATAATGGTGAGCCGCTAATTGTGGAGTGCTTTGGCTCTGATGGAGAACATCGCCAATGGAAGGATTCAGAGAGAGCGTTTGATCAGAGATCATCTGCTGGAAAGTGATGATGATGGTTTATTTGCGTTTAGATTAATCCAGACTGATCATCCTGGAGCTCTGAGCAAAACTTAAAGAAGGAGCCGTGTGGTACTGGTACTGGTCCAGCTGCAGTCATCGTTTAGTTGAGCCATTCCCGCTTTGTGAATGCACCTTAATGAACAGAGAGCATCTCTATTCTGTAAATGTACAACTTCTGTTCATGATTCCTCTATTTAGAATAAACGTCCACATTCCTGACTCAAATGACTCTCTGACTCTGTCTTTAGATCCTGGCTGAATGCTCTGCTGTTCAAACAAGCATTTGCATGATCTCTTTATTTGTTTAATTTGGATTTTTTTTTCTTTAAAATGTATTCTTTTTGTGAGGTTACCTTATGTTCCCTGAAAGCACCTTTAGAATAAAATATATCATAGTTGGCATGATTATTGCCCCATGTGGTGGCAGACTTCTGGGTATTTATATTAATTTATATATGTATTTATGGGTGGAGACAGGGCGGACCAGCTGCTGCGCTCAATTTCCCACAAATTGGGATGTACAAAGGAAAGGTGCGCAGCCACGGGCGTTAGCATGACTTTACACATCAGAATTTTTTTGTGCGCCGCACTTTTCTAAATTTGTCCATACGCCAAGTTTTAGTGTGAAAATTGCATACTCTTTTATGTATGGTCAGTTAGACAAGCCTTCAGTCTCTCAAACATTAGTCTATTTGTCACATAGTCCTTGATCGAGGCAATCGATGCAGGGGTCCTGAAATGTACTTGAGGGCCGTAATTTGAAATGAGGACTGGTGAAGGAGATTTGTCTGATACCTGAAGCAGACATGATGTCTTCCCCGGCACGAACCTTCCGGTGCAACTTCTCCACTTGCCTCTTCACCTACAATATTTTTAGATGTACTCTTTTAAGTGCAGTTAGATCCAAATTCAGACTTAAACGTTTAAGCTGTCAAGCTAAATTCAATTAGCTGATTAGGGCTGGTTATATGAAAAAGTGCAATGTGGTCTACACACAGTGCATTGGTCATTTAGCTAATGCAACCTGACAAGAGCTTTAGATCGACCAGTCTGCAGAGGTAGAATCCATGATGATGATGCATTTTCTAGTCAGAGTGCTTAGTTTGTCTTCTGGTACTCTGCTTGGCTCCATGCCTTAGGATTAAGGACAGCTGCAGACACACACACACCTGAGGAACCCACATGCTGGTACTGATACTCAGAAATATTTATTACATCATAAATCTGCCTTGCAGAGGAATTTCAAGTCTAACCAGGTCAAATTTTTAACAAAGTTAAGTGTCAAAATATCCTTTTTTTTTAAATTGATTACTGTGAAGGATTCTGGTGCATTTCAAAAAGAGTTTCCACTAGTTTGAAGGTGATCATTTTTGTACGGTGACTTTAGATTTGTCAAACAGGAAGGACATGACCAAGTGCAATTAGCCAGCCGTGTTTCACATCATAACGCATTCGTTTACAGCAACAGCAGCTGACTGAAAGCGGACCCAGCAATGTTGACTCAGGCAGGAGTCACTCAGGTTCTGATGCCGTCATTTGCTCTGGCGGCCCGGCTGTCGACTAATTTCCTAATGGGCCCGGGACAGCGACTGCCAGAGCCTGCTGTGGGACTGAATGAACAGCATCCATTAAGCAAAATGGCTATCTGTAAACTTGTGGCCACTCCACATAAATGAGCGGAAGCAGATGAACATCACAAACTAATGGGGGTTGGGTGGAGGATCGCTATCACTCACAGCCTGTCAATATGGTTGATAAACACGCCCCAGCTGTTTGGAACATGATGATTCACAGAAACATGGCTGGCACATTGCACTGGAGGTTAGGTTTTTATCTGTAACATCCTGCTGTTAGTGCTGAATGTGTAGCACAGTTTAAGAAACCACACTTTAAATGTGTGTTAGTAAGTGATGGGACTTTATCACTAACATTGTCTTGACTCCACTCAACATTTTAATAATGGAGAAAAACCTTAAGGACTTTGAGGGTGTGTTTGGAAACATAGGAGATATTCACATTTATGAGGAAGAAAGAAAGTACCACAAAAATATGCTGCCATTACACACGGCTTGTTCTTACTCTTTTTGCAATATTAGACAAATATGATGATTTTATTTAAGTGAAAAAAGCTTTCCACACCAACTTTGACTGATCTGAAAACCCACTTTGTTAAAAGGGTAGTATTATGTATTTTCCAGGTATATAGTCTAATTTTACAGCAAAATCAAGTAACTACATTACCCTCAGTCGTTATTAAAATTGCTATGTCAAATATGACTTAAAAGAAATTCGGATTTGTAATTTAACACCTTGAAATTGAGCCTCTCTAAGAACTCCTGGGGCCTTATGTATAAAAGAGTGCACAGTTTTCACACTAAAACTTGGTGTATGGAAAAATTTAGAAAAGTGCAGTGCACAAAATTGAGCGCAGCTGCTGGTCTGCCCTGTCTCCACCCATAAATACATATGCAAATTCAGGGCCAGCCCAAGCCTCCATGGGGCCCTAAGTGAAATTTGGTTTTGGGGCCCTCTAGTTCTGCTAACAATGTGACCGGCTGAAATCAACAGTTAGAATATTAGATCATTCACACACCTGCTATAAACTTATTGCATCTATCACGATGCTGTTTACATTATATCCTATGTGTAACCTGTTTGTAATTCTCTTTCGTTATAATTACACAAAATGTTTTTTTTTTGGTTATTTGTCTTTTCCTTATCTTACTGAAACACCTCTCATTGTTTTAACCATGTTACTTTAAGATCGAAAGCCCCTCCTTTTTATTTCTTCTTCTGTGGTATTGTCTTTAAATTATTTGCGCCCCTTACACCCTCCCCTTTAAATTTCTCATCAGCCCTGTGGTTGTTACTCCTGTCATTCCGTTATGGGTTTTTGAATAGGCTGAAGTTGATTTAAAGTTATTGGAAAAGGGAAGAGAATTGGGAAAGAATGAAGTGGAAAATTATATAAAAAAATATTATTCAGAATATATTCAAATATATACAGATGCCTCAAAAATGGTAAACAATCAAGTAGGTATATAATTTATTGCTCCAGATTTAAACTTTATGAAAAATAAAATAATAAATGATAAACTGACAGTGTATACAGGTGAGTTAATGGCAATTTTATTGGCTTTAGAATGGGTAGAGGAAATGGAAAAAAGTTTTTAATTTGCTCAGATTCTAGTAGCGCATTAATTAGTATCCAAGAGGTAAAGTCAGAATCAAGGCAAGACATTATATTGGATATAATTCACTTAATCTCCAGGATTAAAAATCAGGGCTCTCAGGTTAAATTAGTTTGGATTCCTGCCCACATTGGCGTGGTAGGAAATGGGTTGGCGGATAGTTTTGCTAAGAGTGCCTCAAGAAAGGAAATTGTTGATTTGAATATTAAGATAAGTAAAAATGACAAAGAATATTATAAAGGAGTATATCAAGGGAAAATGGCAAGAACAGTGGGATAGAGGAGACAAAGCGAGGTTTTATCATAATATCCAAAAAAAGTTGGGGAATGTAGAAAAGGTAACAAGTAAAAGTGAAGATGTTATTTCTAGAATTAGGTTTGGACATACAGGATTAAATAGTACTCTTAAGTTAATTAATAAACATAATACAGGTTGTTGTAGTTATTGTGGAAAGTTAAAAACAGTACAACATATCTTTTTAGAATGCAACAAGTATGTACGGGAAAGAGATACTACTTAGTGAGCTTAGTAGTAATAAAAATAAGTTAGTTATAAGAGAATTGTTTCAGAGATCATCAGGAGATATAGTTTTTGATAGTATTTTTAATTTTCTTAGAAGAATGGGTATTATGAGGAGGCTATGAGCTTCTGATCCATACTCCAACCTGGAAGGTGGCGGTAATGCACCTTAAAGTTGTTTGCCAACCGCCATAAAAAAAAGAAGAAAACCCTCCCCTTTTCTCATGTTGTCCTGTGGAAGAGGTGTGTGCTGTTTATTTTTCCATCTAAATACATTCAGTTTATTTATAGATCTGTTAAGTTAATTTTTGTTATATACTTTTGTTTTGTGTAGGACTTGGAGCGGGCAGCCTTAATACAAAGACAAAACATCACTGTTTTGTCTTTATATTCTCGTCAGAAATAAACCGAGAATCATCCGCTTGAAAGATAAACTGTGTCACGGTCCATTCACTCGATAACCAGCACCACGCAGAAAAGGATTCGGTTACATATGCATGTATAATATAGGATACATTTATCGGCCAGTGGATTTCTGGGCACTGATTTCCTTAATTTTGGGGGATCGTGATCGGCCGATACTTACATGTGATGCCCATCTTATCCCCTGACCTTATTTTTGTCGCCAAAGGTTTAAATATCAGCCTGCTTTCCGCTCTGCAGTGAGAGGTTTGACTGGCAGACCGGTGTTATGCCCAGAAACGCATGCCTGAGGGGATGCAATTTTGGGCAGGCATGCGTTTCTGGGCATAACACCGGCATCCTGCATGTTTTAGTTCTCTCCCTGGTTTAACGCACCTGGATCAAATGATGGCTCGTTAGACGGCCTAAGAGGAACGTTTGGGGAAAAGCGGCTCGATTGTTTCTGATCCAATAAAAATATCATTTTACATTAGATGCTTGCAGGGTTTGGCCAAGGTTTGTACATCGATCCGAAGCCCCAACAAGTCAGCTGGAGAAAGGTTTTAGATGTTCGCCTCGTTATACATTCACTGATACGAAGGTGAGTTTTACTTAAACTTTGTGGCTAACATTAACCTTAGCTTATGCTAGTAGGCAATATTCTCGGACATTGTTCTTGTAAAAAAGTGCTATTTAAGTATCTAAACATTCTAACGGACGTTTTTACCTAATCTTCAAGTGTGTTTATTGTCGTAATTGTCACAGATTAACGGGGAGGTTACGGTTCGGGCTTTTTACTTCCGAAGCACGACGAAGCACAACAAGCCTCATAGCTTAACAGTAGCGCAGCTCTGGTGTCAGAGATCTGGTTCCGCTGACCGTTCAGGTCAAAAGTTGCTGCTTTTAGAAAATATGACCGTGTCTTTTAAGGTCTCCGTGTTATTTCGTTTTATTACCTTTGCATGTTTCTTGTGAAGAGCTCAGATAGGACGGTGTTTACAGCAGTGTGTTCAGG
>NW_006800956.1:11982-29192 GCF_000485575.1 Poecilia formosa | reverse complement strand
CCTGCGACGGCGACCGCCGCGCCCGCCCGCGGGGCTCAGTTGCCTGCACCGGCGATACCCGCCGGACCTGCCTGCAGGACTGCGCTTCCTGCGCCAACGTTGCCTCCCACCGGACCTCCCACGGGAGGTCCATCTCCTGTGTCGTGGTCGGCCCCCGGATGGTTTTCTATGTTGAGTTTCATGTTTGCGCTGAGTTTTTGTTTTCTGGATTCTAGCCCCCCTTCCGTCGCCCCTCCGCCCACCCTGATGGGTCGTTTTTTGTTGGACTTTTTTGGGCATCTGGTAGCCGCCCCTAGAGGAGGGGGTACTGTCATGATCCGTGTTTCTGTGTATTTATTTTTAGAGTTTTTTTTCTTCAGTTTTCTCCCTGTGTCTCTGTCTCTGCGTTTTCCCCATTGATTGTTTCTCAGGTGTGTCTCATTCCCTTGATTACCCCGTGTGTATTTAAACCCACCTATTGTCTTTGTCTCTCGTTGAATCCTTGTCATTTGTTACCTGTTCCCTCGTGTCGTCAGTTGTTCCTCCGTGCTGTTCTCCGTTGTTCCATATTTGGATTAATATCATTAAATTAATAATTTTTCACCTATCTCCTGGGTCCGCCTGCGTTCATCCTCACCACCTCAGTCTTTTCTACCAGTCATGGTAACTCAAAGCGGAAACAAGTGAGCCGAATTAGCTCCTGGAGATGTGACGTCAACGCCGTAGGTGCAAAGACCCCATTTACAATAGACCCTTTTCACAGTGACGTCAGACAATGGCCGCCATAACTCGAAGAGGTATATCTTTACTTCTGGTGTGATTTTGCCTTGGGAAACCTGCCTGAAAAATTCACGGATACTCATTATCTTAAGGATATAATAAAAGGTAAGGTTAATAACAACAGTATTTAAGTGTTAGATAGCCATTATTACTCATTGTCAATCCACCATTCTCCAACTATGTATATAATAAACAGCCTCCGATCGGAGAGTAAACCAGCTAGCAGCAGCTTTATCCACAGTTAGGAAACGTATACACCGCTGTTAGTGTTGTAACGTTTAGAGGTTCACTTTCTGTATCAACTTTAATAAAACAGTATTTAAGTGTTATTAGTCATTGTCAATTTACCATTCTCCAACTGTATTTAAAGGAACCAGCCTCCGATTGGAGAGTAAACCAGCTAGCAGCAGCTTTAGCCACAATTGGGAAACATATACACCGCTGCCTGTTAGTGCTGTATTGTTAAACGTTTCACTAAAATCACTGACATCTTCCAACACTGTTGTTTAGAAAAGCATTTTAAATATTGACTTAAGCGCTATCTGCCAAATAATTTACATATTCTGATGTGATTCATAATTTCTCCTTTTGTTTTGTTGTCCATCTTTTTCTACAGTAGCTTACCCAACAACCTACCATATCTGGGATGGATTTGTTCCTCTGTCCATGGTAAGTTCAGTGAATCAGCTGTGGGACATCTGCTGCCTAACGTCAAACTATCTTGGGCCTCTTGATATAAAGGAAACAAACCAGTACAGAGCCTCCCTGCAAGTCACACTCATTACTGCAAGCAGCTGTGTTAGAAATGAAATCTTTGTGTATCTATCCTGTAATTAATATTTATATGTATCTACTAATAAATTAATTGATGTTGTGTAAAAACTATTGTAAATAGCTTCTCTTCAGTAATCTACATATGTGCAACTTTTACATTTAAGTTGCATCTTTTTGTAAATTTTATACATCTGACAACCAAGTATGTGGAGGAGAGTAAATGCTAAAATTAAAGCTGCCATTGTGGAACAAAGACATAAGGTTTGTGGTCGTTTCTTGCAAACATCTATGTAACAATAATTATTAAACACTGTATATATACTAGATTCCACAAACATAATTATCACAGTTAACAATTTAAGTCATTGATAGAGAAAATGTATTTACAAAAGGCATATCAATTTTATTTCAACATTATGTACTCAGGGTTCAACTTAAGAAAACATCCATGTAGGGTCCTTGGCGGGTGCCAGTCTCCAGTGAACTGGTGGATGACAGAGGTAATGTTATACTGTAGTGAGCAGTTTGAAGCAGCAGTCCCACCATGTGATCCACAGGGCTTCCCCAGCTGAGCACAAACTTCATGAACTTTGTTTCCACAGGCACCACAGCAGAATCAAGTGTAACCTGTTAAAAGGGATATAAAGGTGTTATTCCTATGTTATCAATTTTCTACTGCCAAGTCTACAACCGCAGGAAAACAAAGTATAAGAAACTTAACCTTGTAATCATAACCTTTGATAAATATTCATTGGAGAAATGTGAAGTTAATGAACTTATATATAGCTCATCACATTTCTCCAATTCATCACATTTCTCTATCTATCAGCATCTTCCTACTTATGTCTATCGTAGCAAGAGTTTGACTTCTCAGGACGTGATGGAGTAGCGGGTGTTTGGCATAACTGTCAAGTTTTGGACTTGAGACTACAGGTCTCAAGTCGTGATACATCTATAAATAGTGATATATCTTGAAATCGTATTTGTGGCAGCTGCTTTAGAGTCCACAAACGGCTTTAACTCCACACACCGGAACTAAAGATACACTGCATCGAGTCAAAACAGATGTTGTCTGACGTCATGTGAAAAGGGTTTATTAATGTCATATTGCAAGTATGACAGGAAGTTGGCCATTTTCGATTTAAGTTCCGATTTTGACCCCATTTTGGCCGTTTACAGCCTTTGCATTTGATCAAACTCTTCCTAGGGATTTCGATCGATCGGCTTCAAACTCGGTCAGATCATTCATAAGGCACGGCCAATTAAAAGTTATCACAGGTTTGCGTTTTCGTGCCTGCTAAAGGGGGGTTTCCTGTGGTCAAAGTTCACCTATTTGCCATCCATGTTATAAAAACTGTTATAACTCTTAAACAAAAACTCACAGAGGCACCAAACTTTCAGTGATTGATCATCATCGGGTGTCCTACAATACGTAATGGTCAAATGATGACATCACTTAGGCCATGCCCCCTGAGAACAGGAAGTGTCATGTTTTACTCTGAACGGTCGTTTTCTTACCCCTTTGATCTAATTAACATGAAACTGTATCCACAGATAGAAGACATGTTGGTGTAATGTGGATTCCAACCCTGTTTGTTTTTGATGGAGTAGGTGGGCATGGCGACGTGACAAAGTGACCTGTACCACTGTTGCCATACATTTGGCTCTAGATTCCACAATTTCGACCAGAGCTGCACCAAACTTGACATGAGTGATCCTGGTTGGATCCTTACGATCTTGTATCGTCACAGTCTGATGTCATCTAAGCCCCGCCCACTCAGAACACGAAGTAACTTTTTTTTCCTTGGAAAGCTCCATTTCCAAGGAAAAAATGGAGCTTAAAAAAATGGAGCTTAGGTCATCTCGACCTAATCAAGATGATTCTGTGTTGGATGACGGATAACAAGTTGGTCTCACTTGCTTTAAAGTTCCAAGAGTTTTCAACGGAGGCCGTGGCAGTGGTGGCGTGGCAAATTGACCTGTAATGCCGTTGCCATACGTTTGGCTTTAAATTCTATATTTTCGAGCCGAGCTGCACCAAACTCACTAGGATGCATCCTTATCCATCCCTTAACAGGAATCCATGACAGTCGTTGGGCGTTGCCTAATTTCTCAACAGCGCCCCCTAGAATACTTTACACATACAGACTTCAAACTCACTCAGCACACTCTTGAAACATTGAAGGTCAAAAGTTATCTCAGGATTTTTTGTACGTCAAAACATGTGGGCGTGGCTAAGTGCCAAACTTTGACTATTCACCATAAAACACCAAAGTGCAATAACTTCCACATACAAGGTAACAGGTGCATCAGACCTCTTATGTCTCACTACAGACCAGCCCTTATCACATTTAGGTGGTCAATTGATGACATCACCTTAGCCCTGCCCACTTCCGAAAGGAAGTCACCTATTTTTTCAAATGTACATCTTACTTTTACTCTGATTCATATGGGTTTAATCCTGTACCAACTGACATAAAATGACATGATGATGAACTCTGTCAATGCTGGCTGAACCATGTGAGTGTGGCAAAATACCGAGTTGTAGTCCCTTGCCATAGGCATACGGTTGTCTCTAAATCACACATGGAACATCCGATTGGTACCAAAACATCAATCCAACTGTTCAGATACACATACATTCTCCCAAAACCTTAAACATAAAAGCAGCCCATGCAATACAGAACATTGTATCAATCCAGGCCATGTTAACATAATAATTATGTAAATATATATTGTTATATGTTTTCTGTTTTTTTTTTTTACTAATTGTGTTTTGTGAGTTAGAGTACAAAGATTCACTAATTCTGGTTAAAAATAATATTATGTATGTCATTCATCAGTAGTCACTGTTCAGAAGCTGTTTCAGTAATTCACCACCAGTATTGCTCCACCAATGACAAACACATGTCCGGGAAACAGAGTTTTCAGAGAAAGAACTTGCATCAGAGAGCTAAAGATGAATAACTACACCAGTGCCTCGTCAATAGGGGTCAGTATTACTCCACCAATGACAGAGAGATTGAGGGAGAAGTGAAGTTTTCAGAGACATAACTTGCATCAGACAGAAAGCTAATGATGAATAACTAGATCAGTATGTCGCCAGTAGGGGTCAGTGTCACTATACCAATGACAAAGAGATCGACGGAGAAACGCTTACGTTTGTCTTTAAGTCATAGATGAATCATCGGATTTCCACGTACCTTTTTATGACTGACACTTGTGAACCTCTAAGGAGCTGTAGAAAAGGGTATGGTTGTGTAGGAGATTTCCTATGCACCCTGAACGCATCACAAGTGTGCAGTTGGTAACCCCACAGAGAAGAAAAAAAGGCAGTAAAGAAGCAGCCGAATGACTGTGTGCGTTCATAAATCTGTAAGTTTTTTGTTATCATTCATGCTATTATGTTTCTGTTAGAGAGGTAATGTGCCAATTTATTTAGCTGTATAGCTAAATAAATACAGCTTTGCTTTATTTTTATGCTTCCGTTGTAACTGTGGTTCTAATTGGCTTGTATTATTCTGTTTGTTTACAGAACCAGACACACATGTACCTAAATGCCTGCTTCATGTACATGTACATTCTGGCAAACATATATAAAGAGCAAAAAATTGAACCGGACTCTTTCTGATCTGTTTCGCATCCACATAAACCTGTGTTCTGATCGGACACTCTGAAGCGATTGCTACCAACTTAGATCCAGAAGTCTTCCAACAGGAGCCCAATAGCATTGAATTGCAATTTGACTCCACTGCGCCACCTATTTTAATCCATCAGCTATATCTCCTTGCTACATCGGCCGATCTGCACCAGATATTTTGTACGTCGTTGGGGAGCACTGCTGAACTCATCAATGTGTATGGCTTGGCAGATGGGTGTGGGAACTGCGCGAGAGCATCTGCGGTGGCTGGCGTGCGGCGGTGCGGGAACCCCCGCGGTGGCCAATAGGCCGGAGCGGCGCTGAGCTGCAAGGGCCGTTCGAGGCTGCTTGCAGCTTTAATTCTATTTTATCCTTCTCGTCATTTCTTATTTCAGCCTCGCTGCAGTGTTTCTAGTAATGTTTATTTCTTATTTTGATCACCCTAGGTTCAGTTGTTCTTCCATGTTCAATTCTATATATCTTCCTTTAGTAATTCTAGTTTGGTTTTTTCTTTTAGATCTTTACCACGTTGCCAGTCGTTACCTTTGTTATCCCTTGTCTCCTGTTTCATTGTGTTTTGGATTTCCTTGTTTTCCCTGGATTTTGGATTTAGTTAGTTTTAGTTCATTAAAATAACATCTTCATAAAGTATGTCCACCGCCACACCACATCATGAAACAAACCAGATGAAAGAGCCCATCTTTAAACAATTAATGTGTAATTAAACAATAAAGGTGACGTAAATTCTATGAAATAGATCACACTTTAAGTAAATATTTGTTGTATTTAACATATTTCAGGTAAGTAAACATGTAATAAAATAGATTCAGCCCTAGAATTTTATGTAATTGAACATTGTAATGTTCAATTACAATGTTCAATGTGCTTATCATCTGAAGTAATACATTTTATGAACTTTTTAAAAAAAATATTTTTTAAATATAAATATGGTTAAAAAATAAAAGAGGGGTCAAAATTGAATAAAAATATGCCTCATCTATATAGTTTAGCAGAATAATTTCACAGATTTTGAGTTAATAGGTCTCATGACCCAGAAGTTATTGAAGAAAAATACTAAAGAAATGGCTAAATATATATATAAAAAGTGTTAATATGTAATAAAGATGAGTGTGCCTCATTTATACAGTCTAGTAGAACAATTTCACACAGATTTTGAGTTAATGGGCACACAATTTGGAAGCTATTGAAGAAAACATTTAATATTATTTAAAATATTGAATATGACTTAAAGATTTTATAGAGGGTAGTGTGCCCCGTTTAATAGCATGAATTACCACTTTTTTGTATTAGTTGGTCACAAGACAAAGCATTTATTTACAGGAGTGTTCGGAAATTGGAGGTCCCTATGTGAACCTCCGAGCGCTTCAGCAGGCATTGGTAGAGAACAGCTGGCCGAAATTATCGTTCATAAATCGGATCAACCTTCAGCTGAACGTCCATTACTCCGCGGGGGGCGAATATCCAGTATCCAATTTGCAAAACAACTTCGCTGCGGTCGGTAATACAATGAAAACACCGGTGTTATGACTAGTTTCTTTTGGTCTTTGGGCTGCAAACATGACGCCGAGGGACGTAAACGCCATACGCTGTGACGTCGGCTCCAACTCGAATGAGGAGGACACAGGTGGTTTCCTTCAATATAAATGGTTTAAAGAATCCGATTAAGAGATGGAGAGTTTTATCTAAACTCAGGAAAGATAAAGTTCAAATAGCGATGCTACAGGAATCTCATCTAGATGACTCTGAACATGCCAAACTGAACAAGATGGGGTTTAAGTCTGTCTATTTTTCTTCCCACGGCTCCGGGAAACGAAGAGGGGTTGTGATTTTAATATTAAGCTCCTTGTACTATGAACATGTTGCAGAACATAAGGATAGGGAAGGCCGCTATATTTTAATTACAGGGACAATAGATGGCTTCCTGATAAGTCTTGTTAATGTCTATGCCCCACCAGGTAGTGACTGGTCACTTTACAAGAAAATACTTGAATTAGCAGCAACAAAAAGTCAGAGTGTAATGATTTGTGCTGGCGACTCCAAATCTGGACTCATCAAATGGGAAAACAAATTCAAGAAATATCAGTAAAAGAATGAAAAATATGATGGACGAACTGGGATTGGTGGATATATGGAGGGATAAGAACCCAACCAGTCGTGACACATTATTCCTCTTCTTTTAATGTATACTCACAAATAGATTATTTCTTTATGTTTAAAAAAGATGTGCATAGATTAGAAAGTTGCAAGATTGGATCTAGTCCAATTTCTGATTACAGCCCAATCTATATGTCCCTTTAACTGAGTGATAAAAGCAGATCCATGATCTGGAGGTTGAATACAAACCTATTGAATAGTACAATCTTTAAGGAGAATATGAAAATTGAAATCAAACAAAATCTGGAAGAAAATGATAATGAAGAGGTGGGTCCAGCAATACTTTGGGATGCTCTAAAGGCGGTAGTCAGGGGAAAAATAATAGCCTTCTCCTCCAACGAAAAGAAAATTAGACAACAAAAGCAAACTCAGTTGTGTTAAGAAAATAAATGTAAAATATGCTAGTTGTAAAAACTTAACCACATGTTCAATATTAGATAAAATTAATAGTGTTTTAAATAAGAAAGTTCACTCCAAATTGTATCCATGGTTTAATTAGCGTAATCTCTTATGTAGGATATTTCTATTGAAACATATTACACTAAGTTGAATTAAAATAACTTGGCTTGTAGTTCTCACACAGCTAGTTTCTCTGTGGACTGAGCAGGCATTCACAGGGGGTCGTGGCTCTGTGTGTGAGTTTAACCTTTTGACCACTTTGATAAGGTTTAACAGCTGGTGTAAAACAATGTGGTCCTGCCAACAGAGTAGAGCTTCCTCTCGGGACAGAGTCATAAAAGTCATGTCTTCATTCAAAAGAAAAGAACACTTCTTTGATCTTAAAAACAGTTTTTTACTGGAACAAAGTCAACTAGATTTAAATGAACTTAGCTAAGGACAGTCCCCTAATTTGAATACAGCAGAGAAGGGAAACACGCTCTCCCTTTAAAAGTATAGGACCCGTAACCTTAACTTCAGATCGCTCCGGGGTTACCTGTGATGCTGTCTCCGGGGAACGGTGCATCGGTGAAATGGTTCCCCGTAAGTTTGTCTTGGTGTGTGGATGTTTGTGGAGTGAGGTAAATATTGAAATGGATGCTGGTTTGTGATTTTATTGAGTTTTGTCAGTTTCATTAGTTGTTCGTCTAATAAATGTTATGTTTGGACTTGGAAAACATTTGTCTTTGTCTTTATGTTTCAGCTGATACAATGACGACATCAAGGAATCTGGGCAGAAGAGAGAATAAAATGAGTCAAAAGATTTTAATTCTTCTTCTTCTGATTAAAATTCACAGTTGGAAGTGGAACTAAAAAAACTTAAGAAAGAACATTCCAAAACCTTCAAGAGGCAACAAGAAATAAAATTGAGATAGTTAAAAAAGAACTGAATAACTTAAACATGCAAGAAATACAAAAGAAACTCTTTACTAAACAGAAATATTACAAAGCAGCGGGAAAATCCCTGAAGCTCCTAGCATTTAAACTACGAAAACAACAAGCTGAAAGATTTATCTACAAAATACAGAACATACATACAAACAGGGTTGAAACAAACCTAGAAAAGATCTATAAATGTTTTAGAGATTTTTTCCAAACCTTATACTCCCAACCCAAATTGAATAATGAACAGCAAAACAAACAGTTAATATCAGAAATAACTGAAGCAGAACTAGGATCAGTGATTAGAAAGTTGAAATGAGGGAAATCTCCAGGAACGGATGGGTTTACCTCCGAGTGGTACAGAGAAATGCAGGATCAGTTAGTTTCTGTTTTATTAAGAGTTTTCAACAATGTACTGGAAAAGAAAATAATCCCTCCCTCATGGAGAGACGCAATTATTTCGCTAATCCCTAAGGAGGGAAAAGATCAATTGGAATGTGGAAACTATCGCCCAATAGGTGTGCTAAATATTGATTATAAATTATTTACCGCCATAATCGCACAGAGATTACAAAACATCTTGCTAGTGATAATTCATAAGGATCAAACAGGCTTCATCAGACAGAGACAGACACAGGACAACATCAGAAAAACCCTGCATATTTTAAATCATGTAGTTCAACAAAAAATAGAGACTGTTGTACTGAGTCTGGATGCAGAGAAGGCTTTTGACTCCGTCAGATGGGCCTTCCTTTACAAAGTTATGTCCAGGTTTGGGTTCCACCAGACCATAATAGATGTAATTGCAGCTTTATACAATAAACCATCGGCTAGGATAAAAATTAACGGTGACCTGTCTGATCCCTTTATTTTGGAAAGGGGTATGAGGCAGGGATGCTGTGTTTCGCCGCTCCTCTTCGCCCTCTTCATAGAGCCATTAAGTCAGTGGATAAGACAGAGGACAGATATAGCTGGAGTTCACATGGAATCCCCAAATTCCATGTGAATCCTGCATCATCCGCAAACATGATGATCCGCAAACATCATCATGTTTGCAGATGATTTGTTGCTAACCATAACAAACCCAGCCCAAACTCTACCTGTACTTATGGGGGCTATTGAGGAATAAGGTTTGCTCTCGGGCTACAGATAAACATTACCAAGACTCAGGTCTTAACGATAAACTATAACCCACAGAACAATATTAACAGCCTGTACAATTGGAGCTGGGAAGCAGAATCCATTAAATACTTAGGGGTCACATTGCCAAAGGATTTCTCCAGGATTTTTTATGTCAACTATGGGCCCCTAATCTCAAACCTGAAATCAGACATACAGAGATGGAACCTGATCCCTTTCTCAAATTTATACTCCAGAGTGGAGTCAGTCAGAATGAACATTCTCCCACGTTTCCTTTATTTATTTCTATGTTTACCTATCCAGATATCAGAAAGATGTTTCATAGAGTGGGAAATATTAATATCTCAGTATATTTGACAGGGGAAAAAACCAAGGGTGAGATATAGAACGAAGAAAGAGAAAGGCGGGCTGGGTCTTCCCAATCTACGGGTTTATTACCTTGCAGCTCAGTTAAGACCAGTGTTCTGTCTATGCTCTCCATCTTATGATGCAAAGTGGAAAGATATAGAAGGCTCAACAGTGGAAGGAATACCTTTAATATCAGTATTAATGGACAAGGATTCACAAGAGAGGCTGAATATACCACATGAGTCAATGTTGCACACAATATTGGATTCTTGGAGAAACGTGATTGAAATTTGTGGATTGGGGAACCAGATAAAAATATACAGATGGTGTGCCTTTGACTCTGCATTTAAACCGAACAAGTTTGATGGGAGATTTAAAGGATGGATCCAAAAAGGATTAACCTCCTACTATACATTTACCCATAAGGGGGTGTTTCAGAGTTTTGAGTAACTTCAGAGATCTAACGGGTTGGAGAGGAACGACTTCTTCAGATACTTACAGGTTAGGTCCTCTTTCAATTGAAATATACGTGACAATTGGGAATCAGCTAAACCAGGACTTGTTCATTTGTTTTTGTCTTTGTTGAAGTCAGGTTCATGCAAGAAACTTGTTTCTATTCTTTACAATGGTATTCTATCCTCTAAACAAGGTGACACAAACTACATAAGAAACAAGTGGGTAAAAGAAGGAAATTTATCTATTTCAACTGAAGTCTGGGAACAGATCAACAGATTACACTGGATGACCTTGAGCTCCAATACATGGAGACAGTTCTGCTGGAAAAACACTGTTAGATATTTTGTGACTCCAGTTCAGAAAAAATCATCGGGGCAGTGGAGACATGTGTTGGAGACTCTGTGGAACAAACGGGGCAAATCATCATCACATCTTCTGGGGTTGTCCGGTGATTAAAGATTTTTGGGAGCAACTGTGTTCCCACCTAAACAGCATCTTTTCTGAACAAATCCCATGTAAATGTGAATCCCTATACTTAGGAAACATCTCATTTGATAGCTGGACTCTGGAAGATAAAAAACTGCTGTTAATGCTTCTGACAGCAAGTAAAAAGACAATCACTAGAAAATGGTTAAAGCCTGAAGAACCTACAGCTGAGGACTGGTTCAATATTGTACAGGACTTACATTCTGGAGAGGTTATCCTTTTCTGTTCGAGGTCAAAGGGAATCATTCTTCAAGATCTGGTCTAAATGGACAAACTATGTTAAATCAATAATCCATGTGGACTAAATATGCCTATCACATGCAAATATTGTTGTCCTGTGTATTGTTCCCTGGTTTGGGCTTATGGTAAATCACATGTGATCTGGTATGTGCTTTTCCCCTTTTATATGCAAGATCAGATCAGACCCCCTCACCCCTCGCTCACTCTTCCGTTGTGAATGTTTTGTTATTACACAAAAACCCGGATTGGCTTATGTTATTCCTTCTCATACTTCCACTGTGGTGGAAGCTAAAATGTACAATGTAATTGTAACTTGCCTTTGTTAAGGAAGATTTCTCTGAATTAATTAATTTTGGAAAAAGTTTGGCTCTCTCTCTTCCTTTATGATCCCGGGTCCTCTCGCGACGGCCACGTGTAGTCACTCAGAAGAAAACAGCAATGCGTGTTGACGTCACAGAATTGCAGAGTTTAATTCAAAAGAGGACAACACATAAAATTACAACAGAACAACAGAAAAACAGAGGCATACATTCATTTACCTGACATAAATTCAAAGAATAAGAAGGAAAGAAAGAAAGAAAAGCAAAGACGTGCAAAGACATCTTTGGAGAGTTGCAAGAGCAAATCTAATGTGTTACGTCTGTGTAGAAAGTTTTATAGTGAAGGCGTATTCCTATCTTTAATTTATTCAAATAAGGCGTACCTTTGCTCATCCAACCAGGAGCTATCTCTGACCCTCTCTCTAAAGCCAGAAACTCCTGCTGTGTTTACGGCTTTTCACAGATGAGTGTGAAAAGCTACAACTTCTACTGTATTGTTTTCCCACACAGACAAAAGGCAATTCAAACGATACTAGCAAACCATCTGCTGGAACTACAGGTAACATAAAGGTCAAAAAGCCAGAATACGTTACTGATTTTAAAACCACAGTTAGAGTACTTGAATCAAGACATGTTAAGTTTTAAAACTAGCTTATTTTAAATTTATTTTCTTAACACTTTCCAAATAAAAAATTAAAATGTAAAAAAAATACATTTTAAAGAAAAAAAAATACAAATTAAAACAATAAAAAATAACGAGAGTCAGAGGGTCCTTTGAGTAGGGAATGTGGACGTTTATTCTAAATAGTAGAATCATGTGCATAAGTTGTACATTTACAGAATAAAGATGCTTTATGTTCATAAGGCGCATTCACAAAGCAGGCGGCTTGACATTTTACTTATTCTTTAAGCATTTTATTTTATATGTGTGTTTGCCAGTGAAGTTCAGTTGCAGAACCAAACGGAGAATCATGGGAAAAATTAAATTAATGAAGCTTTTCATACTTTACATGTTTTTTTTTTCTCACCATGATTTGATATCTTCCTTATGAAAGCATCAGGGCAACTTTTATCCACCTGCTAAATTCCTGCTTTATATCCTGTCAAGCAGCTAAAACTTCCGTCACTGTTCCCAAGCTACTACCTGATAAAAGGTGTGGGTCCGTCTTCCTGAGCAGCATGAGAGCACCAGCAGCTCATGTGATAATATTGGAATGTCTTTTTTTCTGTTAGTGCTCCTAAAATATGTATGGACAGCACACCTTACTGTCATGCAATGAAAAGCATGACTTACGGAAGAAATGAGCCAGTACTACTATGAATCAGGAGTGCTGACACAGAACCACTGCTACAGCACAAAACAAAAAATGTAACCTGGAGAGGAATGGTGCATTATTTATGTGGCACACACTGGAAGATATCCCTTACATGAGTAGAGCGCTGGCCAGAAGGCTGGGTTGGCTCTCACTGTGACTCTGATTGACCTGCAATGTAGCTGCTGCTTAGTCAAATGCAGCCTCTCGACAGCATTCAAATTGGCTGCTAAATGTTCCAGATCTCAGGTTGCAGCTCTTTTCTTATCCAGCCTCAACAAAGTAAAAAGACAAAATGAAAAAGCTAAATCCAGGTGCAGCTGACCCTCTGTCATCAGGAGGATATTATGACGGATGCAGAAATATCTGCTGAGGCTACAGTCAGCTTTTTAATATTAAGTAGCAACCAAGGTGCACTGCTGCTTCAATTCACCTTTCTGATTCATAACCAGGAATCTTGCTCTGTTAATTCTGTTAATAATAATGACAACAGTTTTTCAGCTTTTTCCACTTCAAGAGTGGCCACCTATAAATTCAGGAGTATAGTTCAGAGCTAGTTTGCTGCTCTGGAGCTCACAGGGGTTTGTAACACTCGGCCAGGGTGGAAATAAATCGTCCAAAACCCTGAAGAGCAGAGCAGAGCAGAACAAAAATATCAGCAACCATGAACAACAGGGGGATAATGGGATATATAGGATTTAACAGCAAGGAGTGAGAGCAGGAGAAGCGTTTAAATCAGGAGTCCCAGTCCTCAAGAGCCAGGGGNTTAAGTTTTAAAACTAGCTTATTTTAAATTTATTTTCTCAACACTATCTGCCCACCTCTGCTGCTGGATCGCTTCCTGTTCAACCCGCTCACCTGCATCTCCACCCTCCAACAGTCTCTCACCTCCAAGTGTGGAAGACTGCACCTGGAGAATCGCAGCCAAGTCTCAGTGGATATCTGTCCCCCCCGAAACACCTAAGCTCCACCAACAGTAAGATCAGCCTCTTCCCTGTTGCACATTGATCCCCCATTCAGACAACGTATCGGTAACCCACCTTTCCCTCCAGAGCAAATCCCCGACCGGTCCTCACCTGCTGCTTGCAGATGTTGCCATCTGTTTGCCTGTCTGCCCCAGCTGCTGCTCGAAATAAACTTTAGACTTACCTTTGATTGTGTTTTTGTAATTGTCCTGCACCAGAGTCGAGTGACCAAACATGTCAATTTTTTATTAAAGTTATGTACTGCAGCTTGAATAAAATGCAATTACACAGCATTTTTGAGAAGTCTGTATGTTGCTTTTGACTGTTTCTCATGGGGAGAGAGATTTCAGTATCTAAAACTAATAGAAAAAATTTAAACGACCTACTTGCATACTGGATGTGGACTGTTGGATGTTAAATTCATGAGCAGTAAATGTTGTGCTAGTATCAGAATTGAACCAAAGAAAGCAAGGCAGATGCAGGCCTTTAAAATTGTGATGCATTTTATGGGTCAAATAGACTCAAAATTGTAACAGGAGCTACGCAAGGGGGGGCCCAAACAAATTTTCTGTCGGGGCCCCAAGATTCCTGGCGGCACTCCTGTCAAAAGCTACCATCTTGCAAATCTGAGACATCTCTGCTTCAAAATGTCTTAGTTCCCTCAGCAACATTCATTCAGCTCTGCAATTGGCTGGGAACGAGCAGTTTATCTGATCCAGGTGTGTTTGAGCAGAGACCCATCTGAAGCTGCAGGATGGTAGCCCTTGAGTACTTGACTGGGAGACGACTGGTTTAAATACTGTGAGGGTGAATGAGGCTGATCTAACTGGGAGAGAGAGAATGTGGCACAGGGGTCAAGGGAATAAATCTAACACTAAAGAATAACCAGAACTATTAAACATAATGAAACTACTATAACTAGAGACAAGAAATATACATAAATAGAAACACTAAGAACAACTGAACTAAAGTAAAACAGAAACCAGACTGATCCCATCAAAGAAAGAGACTAAGGAACACAGAATAATCAAACTATGAAATAATCTAAATACCAATACAGCCCTAGATCCAAACACATATCATTTTATAGCACAATCAAATAACTATTCAACCTTAAGTTTTTATAAAAATGTTGTATACATCAAACAAAAAATAATTTGGCTTTGTAAATTAATGCCTTGAAATTGGGCCTCTGTCTCTTTCAGAAGCTCCTGCTCTTTCTGACGCTCCTCCTTCAACACGACAATGCAAAAACGTTCCTCTTTCAAGCTTTTAGCAACATGTTTTTTGTTTACCAGTGTTCAAGTAATTCAGAGGCACAGTTAAACCAGGTGCTTACTAATTGCTGCTGCTAGTCTTAACGTGCTGCGGGGGAAGGCTGCTCTGTGTGGAGGAGCTGCTGCTCAAAGATGGCGTTTGGTTACACCACTTGTTTTGCGCAGCTGAATGGTTGCCATGGAGATTAAAATATTTCTCAAACATCTATGAATCACAGCAAAACTCCAGGAATGTTTTTGATGAGGGAATGACTTTATAACATACTGTAAAGCTAAAAAATGGATTTTACAAAGTACTGTCCCTTTAAATACAAAAGGTTATGTCATGAGTTGTGATTTATTGTTGGTGAGGATGATGCGGTAGACCCAGGTTATGGTGAAAATTATGGTTTAATGATAAGTACACAAAATCCAAGCTGTACAGGTGAGCAGTGAGGCCAGGAGCTCAGACACTGGTAGCAACTGGAGACTTATACACGAATGAAACAGAGGCAGGGTTGACACAACGAAAGACAAGGGCCCGATGGGGAAACATAGTAATAAGGGAAACAAGAGGCAGCTGGAGGCAATCAAGGGGAAGAGGAGATGACACAGGAACTAAATTAAGTAGTAAACGACACCTAAACAACACAGACACCTAAATCCAAATTGTCTGATGCTGATCATCCTCAGAGCCATACAGACACATCAGCATGTGACACGTTAAGGTTCAGGACGGTGCATTTAGAAAAACAATGAACATTTATGAGTTTTCTCTAAAAAATAATACGGGACTACTGAAGTTTGTAAACTTGCATCCAAATAAATTTAAAGACTTCATGATCTTTTGAACTTTGTCACATCTGGTGTTCCATATATTAAGTTTAATATTAATATTTGTTACTACTAATGTAGTTTGCATTCTAGTAATCACCTTCCCAGCATTCAGGCTTCAAGATTTCCGTCTTTTCTTTCCAGATCTGTCCGTTTTCTTGTTTTTTGTCCGGTCAATGTTGCTGTTTGTATTTCTGTACTCAGTCCTTTCTTATTATAATTATTTATTTTGTGTGTCAGTTCATTCCTTTCTGTAGTTTATTTTGTCTTGTGTTCATTTTCTTTTTGATCAGTTTAGCTCCTCATGTTTTTCGGTGTTAACTGGTCTTGCTTTGGTTCTTGGAGTGCAGTCAGTCAGATTATATGGTCTATATCAGTGTTTCTCAACCCTGGTCCTCACCGCCCCCCTGCTCTGCATGTTTTAGATGTGCCTCTATTCCAGAACAGCTGATTCACATGATTGCATGACCATCAAATACTGCAGAAGCCTGTTAATCACCCAGAGATACAATTCAGGTGTGTGGCAGAAGGGAAATACCTAAAACATGCAGGACANCATCTATGAATCACAGCAAAACTCCAGGAATGTTTTTGATGAGGGAATGACTTTATAACATACTGTAAAGCTAAAAAATGGATTTTACAAAGTACTGTCCCTTTAAATACAAAAGGTTATGTCATGAGTTGTGATTTGTTGTTGGTGAGGATGATGCAGTAGACCCAGGTTATGGTGAAAATTATGGTTTAATAATGATAAGTACACAAAATCCAAGCAGCACAGGTGAGCAGTGAGGCTAGGAGCTCAGACACTGGTAGCAACTGGAGACTTATACACGAATGAAACAGAGGCAGGGTTGACACAACAAAAGACAAGGGCCCGATGGGGAAACATAGTAATGAGGGAAACAAGAGGCAGCTGGATACAATCAAGGGGAAGAGGAGATGACACAGGAACTAAATTAAGTAGTAAACGACACGTAAACAACACAGAAACCTAAATCCAAATTGTCTGATCCTGGAATAAATGGTGATCATCCTCAGAGCCATACAGACACATCAGCATGTGACACAAAGGTTTTATTATTTAACGCAGTATGTCTGAGGTTAGCTATGCTTCATCTCCTTTGGTTTAGCTAGCATAGTGTTGGCTTACTTTAGCTTAGCCTAGCTTAACCTACTTTGTG